>NC_080453.1:7040726-7163226 GCF_028018845.1 Melospiza georgiana | reverse complement strand
GGGGAAGGATGAAAGTTTGACAAGAAGGTCTCACAGATATGTGTGCTTGGCAGAAGGATTTTTTTTTAATGTAGAATCTGAAGAAGGAATAGAAATTAAAGCAAGTTTTGATAGAGAAGAAAAGAATTGCTGAGCCAGTCTCACTGGATAACCAAGGAGGCAAAGGGTTGTTAGTTAGAAGGGGTTTTTATGGATAAACCCACCCCAAACAAAAAGATATTTTTACCAAGCAGAAAGAGAGCACAGGCAAACAAGCCTGCCAATCTTGCAAGTAGAAAAAAGGTCTCAGAATCTTCCACTGCAAGAAAACTAAAAAACAACTTCTAGCTTAAACTGTAATGTACTGACTTTTAGTGACTGGAGAACAGGAACATGAATATGGTAACTACAGTAGTTATGATGGGCTATAGATAAAAGTTAAGGTATAGATTGGTTCTGCTGCATTGAGATGCTCAACAAAGAAAAGTACAGAACGCATTGTTACCAAAAGAAAAGTATAGAATGCATTGTAACCTAAACCCAGGGTCTCCAGGGCTGCCTGCAGCTGGAGCTGACAGCTGTGGGCACAGCTCTGTCACCCACCACCCTGGACTGCTGTTATTTCTTGGTTACAATAAACTGCATTTTGAGGAGACTCCTGGAGTCCCACAGCCCTCACTCAGGCTCTTACTGAACCCCACTACAGTTATGACTGCAAATGTTCCCCCAGACCCTGCACACTCTGCAGGAACAGGAATTTCTGCAGGTTCCTCCCAGATGTGTCAATAAATTGGAATTTGTTGTTCCTCCCAGCGATGCCTGTGGAAATGTGGGCTCTGCAAGGCTCTGGGAGTTTTTTCCTCTGCATGCACAGCCTCAAACAAACATTTTTCTCAAGCAAATAAACCCAGCATCACTGAAATGTTTTGTTTGAACAGGGAAGAGACCAGAGGATGACAGAATTCCCTGCCCACAACAGGTGGGAAGGGAAGCCCAGGGGTTGGAAGAGCCTGAGAAACCCCAGCATTGCTCAGCACATTTACAAATGAGGAATCTCTGCTGGTAGAAACATCCCATTCTGTCCCCTTGGGCTTTTCTGAACATCTCTGGAAGGAAAAAAAAAGAAAAAAAATATGATTTTCTAAGCTGACCACTTCCATTTGGAGTGTAAATTCAGCAGGTCTCACTGGGAAAACAGAATTAGGGAGCTACAACGACCGACTCACAGGGAGACTGGAAATGTGTTTTCCTTGGATCTGAGTACAAGCCCGAAGCTTCAAATCAGGGAATTTGCAAGTGATTTATGATTCTCACATTAAAGGGGTGCTGCAAATTACTGGCAGATGAAACAGCTGGGGGAAGCCACGTGGTTCTGTGGTTGCCCACTCTGGGGATGTCACAGAACAAGAGCCTGACACAAAGAGGTGCAGAGCCTCTCCCAAATCCCACAGCAATCTCAGAGCCACAAACAACCCCAAGAATTCAAATTGCAGTCAGGTCTGTGCTGAGTTTCTGAGCCCAGCACAGTGGGAAGGCAATCAGGAAGGGAACCTGATTGGAGCGACCTGGGAACAATGCCACAATCACAGGGCACAAAGGGAACTGGGCAAAGAATGTTCTGGAATAACCACAGGGCTCCACAGCATCCCACAGCAGCTGGGAACTTGGGGGAAGAGGATTTGGGAAGGATCTGGTCTGGGGTAATGAGCTCAAGAGAAGGGGAAGTCCTGGATAGGAAGCAAATATTGATGTCCCTCATCAAGGAAGAGAAAACTGTGCAGCCACCAAATATAATTATTATAATTATATTGTTATAATATTGTATATTATGTTATAAATATAACTATATACAGTATATATATTATTTATTATTTTATATATTATATTATATTATATTATATTATATTATATTATATTATATTATATTATATTATATTATATTATATTATATTATATTATATTATATTATATTATATTATATTATATATATTACATATTATATTATATAATATATGTTATTCTATAATTTTATATAATATATTCTATATTATATATCTTATATAATATATTCTATAGTGTATCTTTTATATTGTATCTTTTATATTCTATATTTTATATTCTATATTCTATATATTATATGTAACATTATAATATATAATGTTATAATATAGATAACATTTTATATTATGTTAGAACAATATATATAATATATATAACCATATATATAATATATATTATATATTTATATAATATATATATTATATATTATGTAACAATAATGTAACATTATATATTATAGATAACATTATAAATTATATTATTATATATATTGTATCTCATGATTAATTATAATTATATAATGAATATAAGAATTATAATGATACAATTACAATCTACAGCTCTCAGGTTTCACAGAAAATTCCCCCACAGTGGTTCCTGCTGAAAGCCAGGAGCTGGGAAAATTCCAGTGGACAAGGAGGAAAGTTCCAACTGAAAAAAGGGAAGTTTAAGTTATAAATAAGGAAAAAATCCTGCCCTGTGAGGGTTGAGAGGCTCTGGCACAGGTGAAGCTGTGGCTGCCCCTGGATCCCTGAAATGTCCAAAGCCAGGTTGGACAGCCTGGGACAGTGGAAGGTCCCTGCCCATGGCAGAGGATGGAATGAGATGGAATTGAAGTTCCCTTCCAACCCAACCCATTGCAGGATTCTAAAAACCAAATTATTCCAGAGAAGCTGAAATAGCAAAGATTTGGAAACAGGCTCTGATTTTAGCAAACAAAGCAAAGTCATGGCACTGAGAGATGACAACAGCCCTGGATGTCTAAATTAAGGCACTGAAAGCCATTTAATATTCACGTCCTCATCACAAACACGAAAGGCAAATTCCCTAATATCCAGTAAAGCTGTTTATTAGCAAATGCCTCATTGGATTAGGGCTGCTCTTATTCTATTAGGGAACCTTCACACCACATTAAATTGCAAGACAAGAGGGTGTTTGCCAGCACATGATGAACACAACATTAACCCCTTCCCAGGAAATCCTGGGATGGTCTGGGTTGGGAAGGACCACAAATGAATGGGGGATGCTCAAAAATAGAAGTTTGGGAGGGGAAAGCAGCAAAGAAATCGAGTTGTCCCTTCTTTTCCCCTTGCTCACAGCTCATTTTGGGTGAGCTGTGATGAGTGACACATGGCCATCCATCTTCAGGGCTGCACCTCAGTGATGAATGGAGAACATTTGGAGAGCAGGCAGGAAAAAAAAGCAAAATTGATGGCCATGAGAAAGTGAAAAAAGAGAGAAAGAGGGAGAAAAGAGTAACCCAGTGTTAGGGAACAGTTAAGAGTTTAATGAGGTGAGATTGATGCAGTAATAAAAATAACACCTGGGGTCTCCTGAGGTGGAAGGGTCCCACAAGGATCAGGGGACACCCCAACAATCCCCCCCGTGCATCAGAGCATTGTCCAAACACTGAAATTGGTGAACAAGGAGATGAGACATGAAACAGCCCAAAGGAGCCAGCTCCAGGTTTGGAAATTACCAATTACTAATTATTAATTAATTATTAATTAGAACTAAACTAATTAGAAATTATTAATTACTAATCCAGAAGTGTCCAAGGGAAGAAAGCAAATGTCCAAGGGAAGAAATCAAGTATCCACCATGCAGGAGTTCATCCTTCACTTTGCTGAGCCCTCTCCAAGTGCTTTCAGACCTTTAGAAATCCCCCTCTTTATTTGCCCCCTTTATTCCTAATTCCTAATTATTAATTAGAAATTATTAATTACTAATCCAGAAATGCCCATGGGAAAAAAAGCAAATGTCCAAGGGAAGAAAACAAAGGTCCACCATGCAAGAGTTCATCTTTGCCCTCTCTAAGTGCTTTCAAACCTTTAGAAATCCCTCTCTTTATTTGCCCCCTTTATTCCTAATTCCTAATTATTAATTAGAAGTAAAACAAATTAGAAATTATTAATTACTAATCCAGAAATGTACAAGGGAAGAAAGTAAATGCCCACCATGCAAGAGTTCTGTCACTTTGCTGAGCCCTCTCTAAGTGCTTTCAGACCTTTAGAAATCCCCTTAATTTGCCCCCTTTATTCCCCTTTCCTGCCCTAAATACACTCCATTTCCTGAGCTCAGAGCTGGAACATTCCCAGGTGGATTTTGCTGCTGGTTCCACCCCCAGCTCACGTTCACCTGCCCAAACTCACCTGAATTTCACCAGGGAGGCAGAGGGGGAACATTTTCTGCCTCCTCACCCTCCCTTAGTGCAGATCCCCAGCTCACACTTGGGAGGTTCCTTTCTCCTACTTTTATTTACAACCAGAATATTCCAGTGAGGATTTCAGAGCAGCATTAACTTCTCACCACACAAAGTTTCCTGAGCTGGATTTTACCCCCAAATTTTCCACCTTTCCATTATCCCCAAAGCAAAGCACTGAACCTCCTGATTAAACCACCCAGGTCCCATAATTAAAGTGATTCTCAAGCACAGTTGCCAAATGAGGAGATGATTTATTTGCATAACTGAAATAATCTACATAAAGAGCTGATTTCCACCAGGGTGCAGCTCAGATGTTCCACTCGGGTCAGACAAGACACTGAGGTCAATGGATTTGTCCTGAACTCGAGGGCTTTGAAGGAAAATCCATTTCCAGGGCTGCAGAATCCTGGCTTCAGAATTCCAGGGATTCAGAGCCTGGATGCTGCCACAGCAACACAGCAAAATCAGCCTCCCACAAAATTTTCTTTTACACTGGGAGCCTCACTGGAGAAACCATGGGGAGTTTTCCTATAGTGGATTTGTCTTTCCAAACCAGCTCTGGGAGGTAAAACCAGCACTGGGAAAGAAAAGAAACAATGGGAAGGATTCCACTCCATTGATGAATGGAAAAAGAGATTTGATTTTACAAATAAACTTTAGGTTTGCTGAGAAATGAACACTGAAAGGTGAAAGAAACAACGGGGAAGAAAAACCCCTAAATTCTGTAAGAACTAAAAATTCAAAGGGAGGGTTGTACATTAGAGGGGAATCTTTGGGATCGGGTGTTGTGGGAAGTCTGAACCTCTCAAGTACCTCAGAAATGGGAGAAAAACCCCTAAATTCCATCAGAATTAAATATTCAAAGGGAGGGTTGTACATTAGAGTTGAATCTTTGGGATCAGGAGTTCTGGGAAGTCTGAACCTCTCAAGTACCTCAGAAATGGGGAAAGAGAGAAGGGAAATGCAGCTGGGAAATTGGGATAAAAAGGAGGCCGCATCCTTTAAAAATGTGAGAAATCCCAGGGGAATGCCCCATGGCCTCTGCCTTGATTGGAATAAAGTTCCAGGACTCCTCTGTCTCCTTTTTGGACACAAACCTCTGGTGTTTGTGGATTAATTCTCCTAGCACTCCTAAACTGGATTATTGAACACTTCTTACCGCAATGAGATCCAGCAATGGGAGGGAATGCAGCCCTGTCCTGCTGCTGGATGCACTGGGGGTTAAGGACCAGCCCAGATGTTTTGGGAAAACCCACAAAGGCTTTGGCCGAGCTGTCACTGAACCCCACAATCCATCCTCCCATCCAGGAGTCTCCTCTGGACTGAGGGAAGCTCTGTGCACATTAACTCTGCTTCCCTCCTGCTCCATTTCCTAATTAACTCCTCTGGATGTCTGGGACGAGCCTGGCTAAATCATTACTGTCAGGAGTTCAGAGAAACATTTCAAGCCTTATCAAGAGCTAAGAAATCAAAACAACTGTAAGAACTGCTCATGGAGAAACACTCCCAGTTTACTGCAGCATCAACAATCCAAGGGCAGATTTAATCCCAGTGGCAGGAAGGGGGGAAATGTTGATAAACATCACTGTAATGAACAACTGTACCTCGTTCTCAGATTGCCCTGCTCAGGCAGCCCATCGTAGATGGATAATACATCAAAATCTTCCTCTAATGCAAAGGACTGGAAAACGAGCTGTATCCTGTTCTGCTCCTCAGCAGTGATTGTCCACGTGCAGTTTGCATAATTGGGGTATCCATAGGGAAAGCCTGGGCTCTGTATTGTCCCGTTTGGGCCCTGCAATGTGTGACTGCAGTTCTGGGCTGCCAAGAGAAAAAAAAAAAACACAAAAAAGGCACAAAGTCAGAGGTGAGCATTGAATGTTGTCAGCATCCCAACGGAGCACACAGGGCTCTTCCCACTAGGAGAAATAGAGAAGAGGAAAATCTGAGGATGGAGTTTTGGCCTCCTCCCTGCAGGGATGTGGAGCCCAAACCCCCAGGCACACCCTGGGCTCTGCTGCCCACAGAGCACAGCTGTGAGCACAGCTGGATTATTCACAGCTGCAGCCTGGCCCTGGGGACAGCTCCTTCCTCAGGCACCCTTCCCCAGCCCAGCACAACACCCAGAGCTCTCCCATCACACCCTGGCCATTTGGGATTGCACCCTGCCAGGTGCCAGGCCCTGCTGGGGCACAGCACAGGGACAGTGACAGAGCAGTGTCCCCTTCTCACCCAATTCCAGAGACAATGCCACAGCTGGTTCTCTCCTTCTCCCCCAGTTCCAGGGACAATGTCAGAGCTGACTGTCCCCTTCTCTCCCAGTTCCAGGGACAATGCCAGAGCTGATTCTCTCCTTCTCCCCCATTTCCACCTGGCCACAGGCAGAAGAAGGGCTGAGTGTGCAGGCAGCGCCACATCCCTCCCTCACCCTGAGAAAGCAGAAGGGACCCCAAGGAGTGCCAGGCTGAGCCACCAAGGTAGCCTCAAACCTGTGAAATCACCTGCATGGCCAAAGGTCAGCCACAAACCTGTCCTGACTCCAAAAACAGCAGGACACAGTGCAAGGTTTGACCAAATAAACCATCCTGTGTAAGGTGCCCTCCAACCCTTCCTGGGAATGGCTCACTGGAACAAAAAACAGCAGCAGCAGCACTCACACCCCTGTCAGACCTGATGGGGGCACACAGGGCAGAAATCACTGGCCAGACCCTGCCTTGGGGGACTGCTGGTTCCTCTCAGGTTTGTGCTCCTCATTCTGCCTCAACACACAGAAAATCTTCAGTCAGTACCTCTGAGGAGCTGCTGCAAAGCTGCAGAGAACAAAACCCCCCTCATGTAACACCAGAGAAACACCTCAAACCTCCCTGAAATCCATTCCCCTCCTCTCACACCAGTGAAACACCTCAAACCTCCCTGAAATCCATTCCCTCCTGTAATAGCAGTGAAACACCTCAAACCTCCCTCCAATCCATTTCCCTCCTGTAACACCAGTGAAACACCTCAAACCTCATCCAATCCATTCCCCTCCTCTCACACCAGTGAAACACCTCAAACCTCCCTCCTGTAACACCAGTGAAACACCTCAAACCTCCCTCCAATCCATTCCTCCGGAGGCACAAAAAACTCGCTCCAAACTGCTCCAATCCTCATTGCTTTAGTGGACTAATTCCTCCACACAAAGCCAAATTCCAGACAGCTGAAGGGTCAATCCCATGGCCCAAAATCTGAGTTTCACCTTTATCCCCTGAGCTGCTGCTCCAGCTTTTCCCACCCATGCTGCATTGTTTACCCTGCTGATGGGGACAACACAGGCTTTCAAGTCGAAATGCATTAGAGTAGAAATTACTTCTTTGATTTCTCCTTGCTTTTTTTTTTTTTCCTTCTTTTTTTCTCAAAGGCATTTGCACTTCTGAGTGCCAAGCAGCTACAGGTACAGAGCTGCAGAGTGGTGCTCATTAAAGGCAATTATAATTAGATTGACCTACTTTGGGTGCAAAAAACGCTCCTGTGGAACTTCTCCCTGCAAGACAGAGTTTTATGAATCTGAGACAGCCCATCCTATTTACTACCCAGGGAATCTTTTTGTAGCACGTTTATTGGATCAATGAGAGGCAGGACAGCCCCACAATCCACCAGGGATTAAAGTGAGGGAGGCACAGGATTCCTTGTCTGGAGTATTTTGCATTTCTGTAGCACCTGGCTTTTTGTCACTACACAAGAGACGAATCCGCCTCCCTCCTCCACTTGGGCTCCATTTCTTTTGGGGAGTTCACTGGAAAAGCTCAGTGCCAGAAAGCTGCACAGGAGTGGGAATATTCCTGTGATCACACAGGAGTCAAATGAAGCCCAGTTTGGTTTAAGAACCAAAAATCCACCAGCTCTGTTCTCCAATTCAGTCGAATCCTTTCTCCAACCTCAGCCACGCTCAATAAGCAGCAGGGGGATATTGAACTGTCCCTCCTGCTCATTTTTATTTTAATCATAAGTTCATCAGAACAATTTAAGGCAAATGGGAAATTAAAGAGGCTGTATCTCTCAATTTCCTGATGGTGTAAAAGCTACCAAGGCTGCACAAAGCTCAGGAAATAAATTCAAGGTCACAGACACCATGTTCCAAACACTTCCAAGGTCATAGGGAAGCTCCAAAACCAACAAACTCAGCCCATCCTTCCCCAGCCAGTGCCTGTGCCACAAATGGACATAAATCTATCTGAAAGAACAAATAAATAATAGAAAAATAAGGCAGAGTTTTATGATGTATCCAATCAATCTACTGAAATATTTGCATGTTCACGACGTTGACCCAGAGGTGCTCTGGGCACAGATAAAAGAAAATTGCTTATTGCAAACAAAGCACAGCTTTGCAAAAGCTGCCAAACTGGGCAGTAATATATTCTGTAATAGCTGTAATAGCAGAGGACTTCATTTATATTGGACATTGCTGGAAAAAGTCATCAGGCAGGGAAAGAAATCCGGGAAGCTGAGGGAATTTATGTGTTCTATCATTTGCTTCCAGGTCTGAGTTAGTTCAGCTCATCCTTGACTGACAAAACCTTATCTGAAATTCAAAATTTCTCCTGTGAAGATTGCAGAAACAACTCCCTTTATCCCTTTGGCCCAGGAGCACAAACAAGCAGAAAGATATGAAAGGGCAGCGCCGGTGCCTGTGCTGTGCAAGTTCCAGGTGGATTTGGGGTTGACAGAGGACAAAATTCTCCCAAAATTTCTGGCACTTTCTTCCCATCCCAAAGTCTGACAGGAGGAACCTTCAATTCCTCCCCCAGAGATGGGAATGCTGCATCATCATCCCCCACAATCTGAGGGGTGCTCCTGGGGGTGTTCCAGCTCCTCATCCCTTCTCCATGGGCTGACATTCCAGAGGGTGGGACCCCCTGGGCTCATCACAGGGATGGGTTTGTGGGCATTTGTCCCATTTGGGAGGGAGGAGAACCAGAGCTGAGGCCAGGCTGGGCTCTGCCAGCACCTCCTCTCAATTCTGGAGAGTGCTTTGCTGGGAGTGGGGCCCTGAAATGAATCCCTCAGCTCTGCTTTGGGGCAGGAACTGCAGACAAGGACGAGGGGTCACTGAGGGCATCAGCATTGAGGGGATCATCATTTAGGGGATCATCACTTAGGGAATCATAATTTAGGGGATCATCATTGAGGGCATCATCATTTAGGGAATCATAATTTAAGGGATCATCATTTAGGGGATCAACGTTTAGGGGATCATCATTTAGGGCATCATCATTTAGGGCATCCTTATTTAGGGGATCACCATTTAGGGGGTCATGATATAGGGCATCAACATTTAAGGCATCATCATTTAGGGGGATCACCATTTACAGAATCATCATTTAGAGAATCATCATTTAGGTGACCATCATTTCAGGCATTGTCATTTAGGAGATCAACATTTAGAGGATTATCATTTAGGGCATCATCATTTAGAGGATCATCATTGAGGGCATCATCATTTAGGGGATCATCATTTAGAGCATCATTATTTAGGATATCATAATTTAGGGAATCATCATTTAAGCCATCATCATTTAGGGGATCATCACTGAGGGAATCATCCTTTAGGGGATCATCATTTAAGGGGATCACCATTTAGGGAATCATCACTGAGGGAATCATCATTTAGGGGATCATCATTTAAGGGCATCACCATTTAGGGGATCGCCATTTAGGGGGTCATCATTTAGGGGATCATGATTTAGGGCATCATCATTTAGGAGATCATCATGTAGGGGATCACCACTTAGGTGATCATAATTTACAGCATCACCATTTAGGGAATCATCATTTAGAGAATCACCATTTAGAGGATCATCATTTAGGAGATCATCATTTAAGGAATCATCATTTAGGGGATCATCATATAGGGGATCTCCATTTAGAGAATCATCATTTAGAGCATCATCATTTAGGAGATCATCTTTAGGGCATCATCATTTAGGGGATCACCATTTAGGGGATCATCATTCAGGATCTTCACGGGATCATTTAGGCTGGAATGCACCTCCAGACCCATTGAATCCTTTAAGGAAACCCACAGCACTTTGCGTTTCTTTAGCTGGGACACCACCACTGTAATTCACCGCTGGTGACTCCATTTCTCCATTTTTTCACACATTGGTTCAACCAAATCTCCACTTCCAAGAGTTCTTTTGTGCAACAGGCACTCTCTGAACAACCCCCAGGCTAACTGGCTTCACCCTGGGCTCCTCACCAGGGAAATTATGGAATATTTACTCTGCACTACCCTCACAGAAGAACTGCAGTTTGTAACACAGAGTTTAATCCACATGGTAAAAAACTTAACGTGACCAGACACTGCAGTGAAAAATAAATATCAGCAGAGCAGAGGAGAGCTCCAAACCCCCCAGGCTTCAGTGTGGGGCTGCCATGCAGAGAAAGGAAGGGTGGCAGGAGCAGGAACCACATCCTTGTGCTCCAGAGCAGAGTTCTTTTGACAGGACAAGCTCCAGGAGTGGAGGCAGAGGCTCGGGGGAGGTTTTATTTCCACTGTAAATCCAAAGCCATCTCGACACATGAGCCAGCACCGTTCTGGTGCCAGTCACTGCAGATTTGGAGGGGCCCTGAAGCAGCTCCAGAGCTCAGCTCAGTGTCCCAGAGGTGGCAGTGTGACAGCCACTGCACCCTGACCAAACCCACCGGGAGAAACAGGAGATTCAGCCATGGTAGAACACTCACTCACAGCAACAGGATTTTTGTAATTCCTTTCAAATAAGCAACACAAACGAGCTGCCCTGGCGGCTGCTCCCTCCCAGCCCTGCCTGACAGGGAATTCCAGCAGCTCCAGACTGAGATAAACCTGAACATCCAAAATGTGTCACTACAAACCTCCCCCTCTGCCAGGAGGTAAACAACAACAACAACAACAAATAAAGGCGTTTTCTGATGTGACAAGTGCAAAGGAAAACAGTGGGGAAAAATCATCTTCCACCTACTTGCAATTCCTTAAACTTCAATCCCAGGCCAGATCCAGGGGGGTGTAGAGCAAGGAAGAATTGTAGCTGTTGGTTTACACCATGTTATTATCCAGGCAGTGCTTGAGAGAGAGGGAGACTGAATTTATCTCTGAAGTGCTTCCTGAAATACAAGTCGCTGCACTTTGTTCCTCGGCAGAAACAAAATCTAATTTAGCAAACGCTGATGCATGGTCACTGCACCATTCAGCGGGAACAAATATCAAATCATGCACAGTGCCTTGCTCTCAGCAGCATCATTTATGGAGGATCCATGGCTGCCTCCTCCCTAATGCAGCAGTTTGGGGTTTTGCCATTTGCTGTAGTTACTGTTACTCACACAGAAATGCTGTTATTCCCTGTTGTTCTACAGCCCATTCCACAACCACAGGCACATAAAAAAAACCTTTCCCCAGCAAAACTGAAATGCACAGGCAAACACTGAAACACCAGGGGCAAGCCCTGCTTGTCCAGCAGCCCCTCCAAGGTTTGCTCACCTCACCCCTGTCACAGACATCTTTTATGGAAAATCCTTTATTTAGGATTTTTCCTCCTGAGAAGCTGTGAGGCCTCAGGAACAAAATGTAAACATTGATTATCTGCTGCTGTGGAATGCAACAGGTGCATCTGGGATTGGTCTCATGTGGTTGTTTCTAATTAATGGCCAATCACAGTCAGAGAGTCCCAGCCACAAACCTTTGTTATCATTCCTTCTTATTCTTTTCTTAGCCAGCCTTCTGATGAAATCCTTTCTTCTATTCTTTTAGTATAGTTTTAATAGAATATATATCATAAAATAATCAATCAAGCCTTCTGAAACATGGAGTCGGATCCTTGTCTCTTCCCTCATCCTCAGACCCCTGTGAACTCCATCACACACCCCAATGCTCAGAGCTCTCCAAACCCACCCACACCAACCCCTCACTGTCTGCACTGCCTCCTAAATAGGAAAAACGTTCCTGTGGCCATTGTTTAGTGCTGTGCATCATTTACCAGTGTCAGGACATTCCTCTGGCTGCCCTGGGTGATTCCAGACCCTGGCAGGGGGCTCAGAGCCATTGGCAGGGAGTCACAAACACCTCTGCCTTCAATTTTAGCCCATGGAAACAATTACCAACTTTGTGTGAAGATTTACAAGCCACAAGAGTTTGAGTAGAATGATAGCAGAGTGAAAGATAAAGAAAGAGAATTTACTGCTCCATTATCAGAAGAAATGAACTTCTTCCTGCCTCACTCAGCCCTGAAGATGCTGTCAGGATTCAGAGGAAGAAGCTGACACTGACCAGACAGAATCCTGTGTTTGAATGGAATTTATGCATCATGGATGAGGTGTATGAATATGCAACAGGCTGTTGCTTTTAAGGGTTAATCCTCTGTTAAAGTGAGTCCTTTTTTGGGCTTATTTTGCCCAGAAAGGGTACCTGGACTGTCCAAAACTCTTTGTTTTTATTGTCCCATATTGTCCTAAATCCTAACTGTCCAAATTTTTATTACTCTAATTACAGTCCTATTTTTATAACTTTAATTCCTACTTTTATAACTTTAATTCCTATTTTTATAACTTTTATTCCCATTTTTATAATTTTATTACTTTTAAAATTTTTTTAAAAACAAGTGCTTGGCGCTTTTCACGCCTGCAAATCTGATTCCTCCACGCTTGATCAATGGGAGCCTTGCTGCCCTCAGGATTCACCTTCTCCGAGCTGGAGCTTAACCTCCAGCCTCCTATCAAAGCCTGCCGGGTAATAAATAATGCAGAGTCATTCCATTAACTGTAACTTCATCAAAAGCCCGTGGATCCAAGAGCATCATCAAGGGGATGATTTCCATCTCAGATAGAGCCTGAGCACGGGGAGTGATGAGCTGGGCAATGCAAGGGCACAAAAAAAAGTGCATTTCAGCTGAATTCACCTCTGCCAAGCCCAGAAGCACCACCGTGATTTTTTTACGATTTTCTAAGCCTTCTGATGTTTACATTCTTGTAACGAATTTTCTCACGCACTCCCTTCCTTTCCCAATCAAAAATGTTGTCCTGGACAGTTATGAAAATTTCCTACACATTTGGGATTCCACAGAAGCCCCAACTGAGCCACCACACACCTGAAAACCACACAGGGAAATTGAGTTTTCCTCCCTGCCAGGAGGAGGGGAGGTTGGATATTAGGAAAATAACCTGATTTTCCTAATTAGGAGGAGGTTCAAGCTGGATATGAGGAAAAATTTCTTTCAAAAGTCCAGGGAAAATTTGAGGAAAAAACCCCTGAGCTTTCTGCAGGCAAACCAGCAAATTCCTCTGTGCTGGACCCACCTAAGCACAGGTGTGTCTGTGCTGTGACAAAAGTGAATTTATTTGGTGCCTTTGGCATGAGAACAAGGGACATTGGTTCTGTCAGGCCCACTGATTTCCACAGAGCTGAAGGAGTTCAGACATTCACAGCCCAAAAACCCCAAGCAAACAAAAAACCTGAGCGCCCCGGGAAGAACAACGCTTGAAAAATCAAATTAAGCAGCCCCAGTTGATAAGACTTTAAACACAATGCCAGGTTTCTGCCCTCTCCACTTCTCAGCAAATCCATTTCTTGGTACACATGTTCCACATTTCAAGTCTGGCCCCTGTGGCACTGCAGCAGCTTCAGATTCAGGTGAAATCCTGGAGCTGTGTCACACAATTCACCCCACACCCCGAGCACAAAAAAACCAAAAAATTCATCCACAAACACCAGAGATTTATGCCCAAAAAGGAGACAGAAGAGTCCTGGAACTTTATTCCAAGCAAGGCAGAGGCCATGGAGGATTCCCCTGGGGTCTCTCAGATTTTTGGAGGACGCAGCCTCCTTTTTATCCCAATTTCCCAGCTGCATTTCCCTTCTCTCTTTCCCCATTTCTGAGGTACTTGAGAGGTTCAGACTTCCCAGAACTCCTGATCCCAAAGATTCCCCTCTAATGTACAACCCTCCCTTTTAATTTTGAATTATTATGGAATTTAGGGGTTTTTCTCCCATTTCTGAGGTACTTGGGAGGTTCAGATGTCCCAGAACACCTGATACAGAAGATTTCCCTCCAGTGTACAAGCCTCCCTTTTAATTGTTAGGGAATTTAGGGGTTTTCCCCCATTTCTGAGGTATTTGAGGGGTTCCAACTTCCCACAACACCTGATTCCTAAGATTTCCCTCTAACGTACAACCCTCCCTTTGAATTTTTAATTCTTCCAGAATTTAGGGGTTTTTCCTCCCCATTGTTTCTTTCACCTTTCAATGTCTGATTTCATTTCTCAGCCAACCTAAAGTTTATTTGTAAAATCAAAACCCTTTTTCCATTCACCAATCAGTGGAATCCTTCCCATTGTTTCTTTTACCTCGCAGCAGACCCTCAGCTTGTTTGGAAAGACAAATCCCTCGCTCCATTCAATAGGAAAACTTCCCTGGTTTGTGCAGAAAGCTGCTGGGGGTGTTGAAGGAAGCCTGAAGGGCAGAAAATGAAGGAGCAGGGTTTGGAAACCTTGCTAAAGCAGCAGCATCAGGGTGGTTCATCCCAAATTTCCATGGCAGAGGCAGCCCAGGCTCAGGTGCTAAGCACAGGCACACAGGGAGCAGCTCCAGCTCCTCCTGACAGGGCAACCATCCCCTGGAATCACCTGCTCAGCTCCAGGAATCATCCCAACATTCAGCCAGGAAATTCAGACATCTCCTCCTCCAGGGATGTCATTTCCTTCCTTCAAACCTTTCCCCTTCCAGAGTTGTCTCTTAAGCAATTTTGGCTGCTCTTCTCCACAGGATGATAAACCCAGGAACTTCTGGAGCTGTTTCCATCTCCAGACATTCCACAGGCATCGCCCAATTAATGCACGTGAAAAATGCCAATCGCTTGTTTCTAAAATTTTAGTAGTTGTAAAATTGTTATAAAAATAGCAATATAATTAGAGTAACAATAATTTGGACAATTTGGATTAGGACAATATAAGACAATAAAAACAAAGAGTTACAGACAGTCCAGGTACCTTTTTCTGGGCAAAATAAGCCTAAAAAAAAGGACCCATATTAACAGAGGGTTAACCCTTAAAAACAATAACCTGTTGCATATTCATACACTTCATACATGATGCATAAATTCCATTCAAACACAGGATTCTGTCTGGTCAGTGTCAACTTCTTCCTCTGAATCCTGACAGAAAAAAAAAAGTTCATTTCTTCTGATAATGGAGCAATAAATCCTTTTTCTCTGAAAGATTTAGGTGTCCTGTGGCTGCTATCTGCTGCAAGTACCTCATTCCTTTCTTTAAAAAAACATCCCACATACATCGTTTCTATTTTAACATTTTGTTACAACCTAAAACTCTATTTAACACACTACTTAAGAGAATTAATCCAGCATCACTTTCTAACACAACACATCCAATATTCATTCCAATATTTGCGAAAAGCCAATAAAAAATTTTCATCAAATTTTTCATCAATTTTTCAAAGTTTTCATTTTTCATAAATTTTTCAAAATTTTCTCTTTTTTTTTTTTTTTGTCTGTTTTTCATAAAATAGGCATTTTTCACAATGCAGATTCTGGGGTGAGGAACAGCCCCACTGGGAATTCCCTCTGTGGCCTCTCAGCTCCTCCAGTGCTTTTGAGGATTCAACCTCAGAATTGCTGAATGCTTTGCCTGGGATGGGACCTCAAAGCTCCTCTGCACTTTTCCTGTCAAACCAAGATTTATCCTCCAAAAAAATCTGGTTTAAGATGTGGCAAAGCCACTGAGATGGGAGCTGGGATGCTCTGACTGATCCCCTTGGTGACACATTTGTGACAAATGCCACAAAACCAAACCCAAGTTCACAAATCCTTTCCAAAGGAATTTCAGAGCCCCAGGTTTACAAATATTTTATAATCCTCTGGAGCCTTCCTAACCCCACCTGAGCTGTGCAGCCAAATTTCCTTTATAAACCCCCCCTGGGCAAGTCTCCACTTATTTTACCATCTAAATATCCTTAAAAATCTCGTCCTGAAAGTCAGAGCCTCAATTAAAATGTTCAGCCTGATCCAAAACCTTCTGAAAATTTTACTGTTATTTTCTCTCTGAGATGAACACAGCAAAGATTTCATTTTTTTTCTCACCTCCACTGCAGATATCTGTAAAAATGACACAGATCATCTCAACCCCCAGTTGAAATAAAACTCAGAAAACAGAAGGTAATTTGATGAAAAACTTTTTTTCCCAGTGTCTGCAAATGGACTCCCACTCATGTGCAGCATTTTTTTTACTCAGTCTCATTTACAAGGTGCTAATTATTATCGCCAAAACAAATTTTTTCAATTTGTATTTCAATTATTTTGCGGTAAAATAATATTTGCATTTAAATGGTTTATCCAGGGGGCTTGAAGGCATTTTCATCTCGGGTGTTAGGATTATCTCAAAAACAAAAAAAAAAAGAAAAAGAAAAAGAAAATAAAAAATTGAAGAAGGTGAAGGAAGATTCAAGGTGAAATCCATCTCAAGTCATAGGGGAGCCAAAATTAAAGAATTCCTCATGAAAATCTTTCATTATTGGTCTCTTTTTGTCACCATTAAACACTTAAAATTCCCTTTGCCACTGGAGCTCTGTGTCCAGCTGTAAAATTCAATGTTCCCTCAAGGCCCAAGGGAGATGTTGGGCTCCAAATCCCAACTCCCTAAGAATTTCCAAGCCCTCAGCCCTTGGAATTCTCCCAGTATCAACAATTCCATCCTTTGATATTGGAATTCTCCCAATATCAACAATTCCATCCTGATGGCTTAAAGGGAGCACAGTGGGCAGAGCTCCTTTAGAAGCAAATCTGCACTGGAAAGTTTTTCTTCATCTGAGGGAGTTCCATGGGGTTTCTTCCCCCTTCCCACCATGTTTTGGATTCTAATTTAGATTTTACACATCAACTCATGAACCAGCTTGTATTTTCATGCTTTTTTTTACTCCCTAAAAAGCCCAGAAGTTACACAAATCCCCTTTTGGTGCTGGCAGAGAGGCCACAGACCCTTTCCATCCCTCAGGGACCCAGAGGAGCTCTGCAGCACCCAAAACAGAAGAAACCACTTCGCCCACTGCCATCCCCAGCATCTCACACCTCCAGATCTGAACTAAATTAAAAATATCACTCGGAACAAGGCAGAGACTGCACTTATTAAAAGCTCTTCACTCTTGCACCACCATCCTCGTCTCCCCACGCTCCGCGAAGTGAAATGTTCTGTGTGTTTACAAGTGCTCTGAGACCTTCCAACAAAAACCCCTCTCTGTGCCAGGCAATTGTATTACAGCAGCTCACACTTGTGTGATTGGATTTGAATTACAAAAGGAGTCCAACAGAAAGCAATTTCTCCTGGGAATTTTTGTTAGGGGTATAAATCCAATTTTTACTTGATTCCGTTAACAGCACTTTCATATTCACTTCCTTTAAGTATTGCAGCACTTGATATTTATTACCTAATGCCTCCTTGTCACCTTGAGCAATCAATGAAAGTCACCTGGAGTTGACAGTGCAGAGGAAAGTTAATAAATAAAAGTTAATAATTCACTTCACCCAATGAGCCAAAAAAACAAGCCAGTCACATGCCCCAAAGAATAATAGCTACAGAAGGCTCCTAGCAGATTATCTGGAGAAAGAGTGAAACATTTCAATTATAATGATTTTTTTCAGTTCATTTAGGCCTGAGTTTCACATTTGCAATGGCAAAATCTCAAGTTTTATTTCAGGGAATGGTGGAATGGTTGGGAGGGGATGTTAAAGATCAGCTGTGGGCACTGAAATCTGTCAGCTCTGTTCAACAAGGGATGTCCCTCTGTCCAAACAGGATTTGGGAACTGATGGATGCTCTGATAGCCCAAAACCAGAATTTTTTGGGGCTGTTTTGACCCAATTTAGAGCCAAACACTGATTTTCCATGACTTGTACAACTTCAGCATCCTGTGTCCTCTCCACCCCTGCAGAACCACCAGAGAAACCCAAAACTCCTTCCTATTAACATCACATTGTGTTTTATTTTTCTCTCGCCTCCTCCATCCATTTAAAACCTCATTTTCACCCACAGACATATTCCACTTCATCTTAGTTTTCAATCCCCAAAGCAGATCAATACCTTTCTTCTTCAATCTACATAGCTCTCAATCAAGGAGCTAACAGGGGGTGAATTGAATCGACTTCTACGTTCAAATTGGGGATTTTTTGTCAAAAGTCTCATTTGTTAACTGCATTTCATGGAAGAAAAAAGGCAAAAAACTGCCTGTAACAGCCCTCAGTGTTGGACTCCTGGGTAAAAAAAGGTCATCATTTGTTCTCTAATTTAAGATTGGGAAGTGCTCCCAGGAGGAACAAATGACAGAGCCTCCCCTAAGCCGGCATTTGAAAGCCAGCAAAATGAACTTGCTCTTGCTAAATGAATTTGGTTAATTCAGTAGGAAGAAGTGCAGGTGTTTACCAAGAGGTGACAACAGCAGGGGCCTTGCAGGGTTGGTTTTTCTGCCTTTAATCTTGCCCAGGGTGAGAACCAGCCCTGCCTGTGCCTCTGGAGATGGGCCCTGGGTCAGTGAGACAACAGGGCCAAGTTAAAAACAGGATCCTGGAATGGTTTGGGGTGAAAAATAGACCTTAAATCTCATCCATTTCCACTCAAAAGAGACCCAAAACCTCATTCCATCACATCCAAAAGAGATCTTTAACCTCATCCCATCCAAAAGAGACCTTAAATCTCATTCCATCCAAAAGATACTTTAAATCTCATCTCATCCCATCCCATCCAAAAGAGACCTTAAACATCATCCCATCCCACCCAAAAGAGACCTTAAATCCCATCCCATTCAAGAGACCTTAAATCTCATCCCATCCCACCCAAAAGAGACCTTAAATCTCATCCCATCCCATCCAAAAGAGACCTTAAACCTCATCCCATCTCATCCCATCCAAAAGAGACCTTAAATCCCATCCCACCCAAGAGACCTTAAACCTCATCCAGTCTCATCCACAAGAAACCTTAAATCTCCTCCCTTCCCACCCAAAAGAGACTGTAAATCCCATCCTATCCCATCCAAAAGAGACTTTAAACCTCATCCCATCCCACCCAGAAGAGACCTTAAATCTCATCCCATCCAAAAGAGGGATATATTGGGAGGTTAATTAATTCCAATTACAGCTTCAGCTAATGAAGTCATTGACCCCAAGTTTGCTCCCCTAACTCACTTTTGTTTCCATCTCTTGGGGCCTGAGGTGTCCTTGATTGCCAGGCCTGGAGAGGAATTGTTTGGTTTAGTGGTTTTGAGGTTTAATTTTGAGGTTTTGAGGTTTGCATCGCTTCCCTAAATATCTCTCATGGCAAACCATGACATTGTGTCTGCCCAAAATGGGAAAGCGTCAGCTCACACTGTGTATGGAGTTTAGGGTTATAAACTAAAGAACTGCAGGATTACAAATATATGAAAAATAGAAAAACCAAAATCCTAAAGCATCTCAGGGACAAAAGTCCCCACACAACGAGGGACAAACTCCCCATCCTTCAAACCCTTCATAATTCCAGCAGGTGAACCTTATTTTAATATTAACAGCCCAAGTGGTGCTTAACTTTAATGAGAGCCCCTTGGGAATGCTGCTGACAGCTGCCCGGTGTCCAGGATTGTGCCTAACCTTTCCCTAATGGAGACAAAACAACAATAGAGGGATATAAACAATATGCTGTGGGATGCAAGGAGCATCTTTAAAAATGGCATCACCTCTGGAAAAGCACCAGCTCCATTATCCTCCTGCAGGATGGGATGTTTTCCTCCCCTTCCCAGGAGGAAATGGATTTTTCTGGGTGTTATTATTTGGTGGATAAAGGGGAAAGGGAACATTGAATTGTGCCTTTTGTCAGAGGAGAAATGAGCTGCAATTTTCTGTACCCCTGAGTTTAGCAGCTCTCTACAGCCCCTGCAAGGTGCAGAGCTTCCTCTGCCCATAGCAGTGAGAGGAGGGGAGAATTCTGATGGAATTTATGGATTTAAACACATGGAAAGTAAAGGATTGGGGACAGGATGTGACCCAATGTGAGCCACCACACCCCAGCACAAAGCTCCTCAGCAAACTTCCTAAAATCCTGTTGCTCCTGTTCCTAAAATCCCATTGCTCCTGTGCCTAAAATCCCATTGTTCCTGCGCCTAAAATCCCATTGTTCCTGTGACTAAAATCCCATTGTTCCTGTGACTAAAATCTCATTGCTCCTGTGCCTAAAATCCCATTGCTCCTGTGCCTAAAATCCCACTCCTCCTGTCCCTAAAATCCCACTCCTCCTGTGCCTAAAATCCCACTCCTCCTGCACCTAAAATCCCATTGTTCCTGTGCCTAAAATCCCACTCTTCCTGCACCTAAAATCCCACTCCTCCTGTCCCTAAAATCCCATTCCTCCTGTCCCTAAAATCCCATTCCTCCTATCCCTAAAATCCCACTCCTCCTGTCCCTAAAATCCCATTTCTCCCACGCCTAAAATCCCATTCCTCCTGTCCCTAAAATCCCATTCCTCCTATCCCTAAAATCCCATTCCTCCTATCCCTAAAATCCCATCCTCCTGTCCCTAAAATCCCATTCCTCCTGTTTTCAACTCCACCTCAGGCCATGCAACTCCAAAAGTAATGACATAAATGCCACCAGGAAAAAAAAATCTTATTTCAAACTCTGCTTTCACTAAATTAACTAAACAAAATATTGATAAACTGCTGATAAATAACAGGAACCGTAACAAGGAAACAAGTTCTCCATTTGATCTCTGCCATCCTGCAGGCATTCATCTTCATAATTAATTAGATAATACTATTAGTACAGCACTGCTTTTCCCCCTCCATGGGCAAGAAGCTGGAGCTCACATAATTTAAGGAACTGCTTCAAAGGCAGAGTGTGTGGCAGGTTAAATTCAGAAGGTCCAGAGCATCCTCTGTGCCAATACCCAGCATCCAATTCCCTGATGCATCTGGCAAATTCTCAGTGCACACCTCCCCATCTCTGGTGAGCACACTTTGTTTTTAAAAGCTGCAGTCTTTGCATAAAACATGGATCTAAAGGTATAAAAAAATACAAAATTCTGTGCAAATTACAGGAGCTGTGCAAATCATTCCCGCAACGGAAACTGCGCTTGGTTTTATTCCTGACTTTTTTTGACAATGCTGCTTGAAGTTCAGTGGCAGACAGACAACTTTCACCTCAAAATGTCATTCACAATTAATCCCAAATTGTACATGAAATGGTTGAATTCCCTCCACGCAATCAAGGGAGAGAACCAAGAGCACATAAAAGTTGAGCAGTTAATCAACCTCGTGCAATTTGTACCTGCTGAAAGCTCCTCACAAACATCCCAAGATCTCTCTCTGCAGAATAAATCTGTAAATCATTTTGCAAATTCTGTTTATCCCCGTTGTAGGTGTGAAAAACGCCAATCACTTGTTTTTGAAAAATTTTGAAGTTCAATAGTAATAAAATGGTTATAAAAATAGGAATATAATTAGAGGAATAAAAATGTGGACAATTAGGATTTAGGAGAATATGAGACAGTGAAAACAAAGAGTTATGCACAGTCCAGGTACCTCTTTCTGGGCAAAATAAGCCCAAAAAAAGGACCCAAATTAACAGAGGATTAACCCTTAAAAGCAACAGTCTGTTCATACAACTCATACATGATGCATAAATTGCATTCAAACAGAGGATTCTGTCTGGTCAGTGTCAACTTCTTCTTCTTAATCCTGACATGGAAAAAATTTAATTTCTTCTCATAAGAGAGCAATAAATTATTTTTCTCTGAAGAATTTAGGTGTCCTGTGGCTGCTATCTGGTGCAAGTACCTCATGTCTGTGGGATATTTTTTCTTTAAAAAAATACCCCCCAGACATAGTTCCTATTTTAACATTATAACCTAAAACTACATTTAATACACTACTTAAAAAAATTAATACAGCATCACTTTCTAACACAACACATATAATATTCATTTGAATATTTGTGAAAGGCCCATTATAAAAATGCATTTTTCACATAGGGGTGGGGAAGGGAAAATCCCCCAGTGCCCCCAGCCAGGGGAGGCAGCAGGAGCTGGGCTCTGACAACTCCTGCAAGTCAGGGGAGTGTGCAAATAACAGCAGAGCACTGAAGCAGCAAATCCCCAGTTGTGGTTAATTCTCTGCCTGTGATTAACTCATCTTTCCTGGCTATTCCAGCCCTCCTTGCACCTCCTCATGCAGCTGGGGCTGGGATTACCAGCCTGTGACCGTGCCCTGCTCTGCACTGAAGTGACAGCTGAGCACCAGGTAAAATGTTCCACTGAAACAAAGCAGCAAGGCAGGTGGATGAAACCCAAATAAAGCCATTTCAGCAGGGCAGAACAGACTTCCCATCCCAGAGGTCAGGGGAACAAATCTTCCCTTCCTTTTGTGTTAAAACGTTCTGGACAAAGACACCTTTATTTGAGATTCACCGTTGGTTTATCTGTCTGGAAATGGGAATCACAGACATTTTGATAAATGGATGCAGGAATTGTTCTGTTCCAGTGTAACCACTGTGAAAATGCCTTTGCACAGACACAGCTCCAAGCTCATCTGCAGCAGGGAGGCTTCTCAAAAACCACCTCAGGAGCTGCAGCATCACATCCCCGTGCTGGTGCTCAGCGTGGGATGACGCAGGAGTGACATCCAGGCTGCTCCTGCTGGGTGACCTTGGCCAGGCCCTCCTGCTCCTGCCTCCTTCCCTGACTTCCAGCACCTCCTGGAGCACCCACTGCTCGGCCTGTTATAAATAAAAATCTGCCAAATTTTTTTGGGGAAAAAAAAGAGTTGCAAAACCAGTTAAACCAGTGGCTGCTAAAGTAAAGTTCTGCCTGTTTGTCATTGTAATCAGCGGCCATTCTCGTAAATTGCTTCTTTTATATCGGTATAACCCTGCCTGAAGCTAAGTTGTCCTTCTCCCCACACGGTAGGATGAGGGCATCAGAGAAGACGCAAAACAGCCTGGAGATCAGCAAGCCATGGGAAAGAACCTCATCAAATTTACAGAAGAGACCCCAAAAACAACGAGCCAATACAGAATTTAGATATTAGAATGATGTCTGGACACGAGGAACGGAGTGCTGAGCCTGCAGAGATGCTGAGAACTTTTGTGGCCCCTCATCCTGAGCAAGAAGACTTCAGCTGAGGGCAAGACCCTGGATGACAGGCCTGAGGGTTGAGAAACCCGGGGCTACGCCTGTTATAAACAAAATTCTGCCAATTTTTTGGGGAAAAAAAAAAGAGCTGCAAAACCAGTTAAACCAGTGGCTGCTAAAGTAAAGTTCTACCTGTTTGATATTGTAATCAGCAGCCATTCTCATAAATTGCTTCTTTTATATCAGTATGGCCCTGCCTGAAGCTAAGTTGTCCTTCTCCCCACAAGGTAGGAGGAGGACATCAGAGAAGATGCAAAACAGCCTGGAGATCAGCAAGCCATGTGAACGAACCTCATCAAATTTACAGAAAAGACCCCAAAAACAACGAGCCAATACAGAATTAAGATATTAGAATGATGTCTGGACACGAGGAACGGAGTGCTGAGCCTGCAGAGATGCTGAGAACTTTTGTGGCCCCTCATCCTGAGCAAGAAGACTTCAGCTGAGGGCAAGACCCTGGATGACAGGCCTGAGGGTTGAGAAACGCGGGGCTACGCCTGTTATAAACAAAATTCTGCCAATTTTTGGGGGGAAAAGAAAAAGAGCTGCAAAACCAGTTAAACCAGTGGCTGCTAAAGTAAAGTTCTACCTGTTTGTCATTGTAATCAGCAGCCATTCTCATAAATTGCTCCTTTTGTATCGGTATGGCCCTGCCTGAAGCTAAGTTGTCCTTCTCCCCAGACCATAGGTGGAGGGGACATCAGAGAAGATGCAAAACAGCCTCGAGACCAGCATGCCATGGGAAAGAACCTCATCAAATTTACAGAAAAGACCCCAAAAACAACGAGAATTAAGAGATTACAGTGAGGAACAGAGTGCTGAGCCTGCAGAGATGCTGAGAACCTTTGCAGCCCCTCACCCTGAGCAACAAGACTTCAGCTGAGGCCAAGACCCTGGATGACAGCCCTGAGGGTTAACTCTTGTGAGGATGGGACCCCCAGCTCTGCCCTTTAGTGGACAAAGCTGCATTTTCCTCCTCCTCTTCTTCACCCTACAAGAGATGGAGACTGCAGACCCATCGAGCTTCCCAGTCTTGAGCTGATCACCTTTAATAAAGGCATTAAAAATAGAAAATGCCTCCTGCCCTGTTCACTTCACTGCCCAGGAGTGAAACAGGAGTGGAAAAGCCTTTTTACCCCAGCAGGAAATGGGGTGCTGTGGGTTTCCTGCTGGTTGCATGGAAAGAGGAGTTCCCTTCTGAGGACACTCAGGATTAACAGAGGAAAAAGCTGAAACATCAGCAAGGATTGAGAAATTTTTCTGGTGAGGATTTGGCTGCAGCTCCAGTCGTGCCCTGGTGGGGCTGGCTCTGGAGGCACTGGTGGCTTTTTCTTGTGTCCTCCTAAGGCAATCCTTGCTTGGCAAGCAGAATTCTGGAAAAAAAAGCCCCTCTGGGCTGTGATTTTCCATCTTTCACTCCAGAATTACACACAATGCTTGTTGATAGTTTGGAATGTTCCCTGTGCCACCTCCAGGTGCATCCAGGAGGAATTTCTGCATGGAAGGGGTGGTCAGACATCACAACTCAGGGAGGTGCTGGAATTTCATCCCTGAGGTGTCCAAGGAGGTCTGGATGTGACACTCAGGGCTCTGGGATGGGGACAAGGTGGGGATTGGGCTCAGTTTGGATTTTGTGACCTGGGAGGGCCTTTCCAACCTCACTGATCTGGGTTTTTGGGTGTTTACACCTCAGGAAATGACACTGCTGGTAATTCACACACCAACACCAGTGGAGCAAAAAAAGCCTCCCCTGGTTTAAACTCCCCTTAAATCCTGATTCTTCCCTTTCCCTTCCCATCATTCCTCACTGGATATTGGATCCAATCAATGGGATTCCAGCACCCCTGACATTTCTGTGCACGTCAAAGAGACAGCTCAATGCTGCACTCAACAATTCCAGCACTAGAGAATCTTTACTACTTAATCATTTCCCTTTTTTTTTTTTTTTTTTGTAGCCCTTAAAGTCTTATCTCTCCCTTTCCATTTGAATTTGCTCTATTTTCTGTTGGGGAAAAAAAAAAAAAAAAAGCCTAATTTAAATTTAGGCCTATTCATGGTGTTTCTGAACCTCCCAATGCCTGGAAACATGGAGGAGAGTAAAGAAGTATTATTTAAAATCCACTCAGCTAAACAGAGCTTTGTTATAATTTCACTAAAGCCTGTGAAAAATTACTCCAGCCCTGTGTCTCAGGATACTCCTGATAAAAATGGAGTTTAAAAGACTTTGCTTGCAATGCTGTGGGCTCGAAACCAGTTAAGGCTGCCTGACCTTGCCCCCAACTAACCCTCAACATTATCATAACAATTTCCTCTGGTCAAGATCCAGGCCAAATTCTGGCAGGGGTTGGGAGGGCAGCAGCAGGAACAGAAGCACAGCTGTGAAATTTGGCATTTCCCACCCAGCTGGGCTCTCAGAAAGCTGAGAAGGGCAGCAATAATTCCATGGCTGGAAATCCCTGGAATGCTGCTGGAAGGGGCTGAGAGCAGGATCCATTCCCTGGGTGCAGAGAAGTGAGGAATGCTCAGTTCTGCTCATCCCACAGCACTGACATCCCCTGGTCAACACTCAGCCACACCTGGGACACAAATCCATCATAAACAAAATTCACCAGCAGCTTTAGAAGAGAAGTCTGGAAAAAAACTGTTTTCCATTGAGAAGAAATAATAATTACAGGGGTTTAAAACTGATGAGCTGCTGTTTCAAGCTGCTGCATCGTCCCTTAACCCAGTACCAAGCAAGGTGCTACTAATAAAGCACAGTGTGTAAATAATGGTGTCAAGACCCTTTTAGAACAGGCCATTAAAATGTGTTTTATCTGTGTTTATCCACACCCTCCACATGCCCCTGATTCACCTTGCAGTGCTGGAGCTGAGCTGATTCCCCTGAAAATACCAGAAAGGGGTGAGCAGCACTGCTGTGCCCACCTGACTGACAATCAACAGACAGAATTCCAGAACCATCAGACAGAATTCCAGAACCATCAGACAGAATTCCAGAATCATCAGACAGAATTCCAGAACCATCACACTCCAGAGCCCAGGCAGGGCTCAGCACCAACCCACAGCCAAAAGGAAAATCCAGAGCCCTCAGCCCATCTTATCCCTGTGAAATCATCACTGCAGCCTTCAAACTGCAAGGGAGAACCTCACAAAGCACTTCCACAGCCACAATAAACTTCAAGCTGGAAGGAGGAACCTCACAAATGAGAGGAACGGGGGATTTGTGTTTCCAAACAAGCTGTGGGGCTGCTGGGAGATAAAACCAGCACTGGGAGATAAAACCAGCACTGGGAGAGAAAAGAAACAATGGGAAGGATTCCACTGATTCATGAATGGAAAAAGATATTTGATTTTACAAATAAACTGCAGGTTTGCTGAGAAATGAAATTGGATATTGAAATATGAAAGAAACAATGGGGAAGAAAAAGCCCTAAATTCCGTAAGAATTAAAAATGAAAAGGAGGGTTGTACATTAGAGGGGAATCTTTGGGATCAGGTGTTCTGGGGAGTCTGAACCCCTCAAGTACCTCAGAAATGGGGAAAGAGAGAAGGGAATTGCAGCTGGGAAATTGGGATAAAAAGGAGGCTGCATCCTCCAAAAATGTGAGAGATCCCAGGGGAATCCTCCATGGCCTCTGCCTTGATTGGAATAAAGTTCCAGGACTCCTGTGTCTCCTTTTTGGACACAAACCTCTGGTGTTTGTGGGTGGATTTTCCTAACACAAAACACATTTCCACATCCACAATAAACTTCAAACTGGAAGGGAGAACCTCACAAAGCACTTCCACAGCCACAATGAAGTTCCCACCACCCGGCACCACCTTCCCTCTGCTCCAGCTCCATCCTTCCCCCAAGGGCAGCTCCATCACCCTGCCCTGGGACACGGCAGCACCTGAGGGCACCCCAAACCCCGTGCTGGGTTTCAGAAGGACATTTCTGGGCAGGCAGGGCCCAGCTGATGAGATGGGAGCAGGGTTTCTCTCAAGACATCCAGGGGAATGCCCCATGGCCTCTCCCTTTACTGGAATAAAGTTCCAGGACTCCTCTGTCTCCTCTTTGGACACAAACCTCTGGTGTTTGTGGATGGATTTTCCTAACACAAAGCACTTCCATATCCACAATAAACTTCAAGCAGGAAGGGAGAACCTCACAAAACATTTCCACAGCCACAGTGAAGTTCTCTTTATCAGGCACCACGTTCCCTCCGCTCCAGCTCCATCCTTCCCCCAGGGGAATTTCCATCACCCTGCCCTTGGTCATGGCAGCACCTGAGGGCACCCCAAACCCCGTGCTGGGTTTCAGAAGGACATTTCTGGGCAGGCAGGGCCCAGCTGATGCGATGGAAGGAGGGTTTCTCCCCTTTTTCTGTGAACTCCAGCCTGATGGCTCCACGCACACAGCTCTGCTGCCACACTATGGGAGCTCCTGGCTACTGCTCCCTGCTCAGCCCCGGAACGGGAGAGCCTGGAGCTCTTGGAACTTTGTTCCACAGGGGTTCAGCATTCAGAACAGGCTGAAATCATTGCCAGGAACTGCACCCCAAACCCACAGTGACCTGCAAAGGGCGGGTGCCTCCCCTCCCTCGCTGCCCACCCAGCACCAGGCACTGACGCCCGCGCTGGCACCCTGCTCTCACTAAAACATCCTTGCTGGGGTTTCACCATCTAAAGAGGGGACTTATTGATCAATGCCTCCGGCTCTGATGCAGATAAAAAACCATCTGAGGGCTAAAAAGCTTTCGCAGGTCTTGTGCTCACAAAGCAAAACAACCCAGAGCAGCAACCTCTGGCTGAAGGATCCAGAACAGAGAGCTCAAAATGCAGACAGGAGGGAGCAGGGGCCTGAGAAGAAAGGATTAAATGCTCAGTGAGGTACAGAGTGAAGATCCAGTATGAGTAAGCCACAGACAGCTCAGAAGAAGAGAAAAAGCTGTAAGCCCCTGGTAGAGTAAATCTGAGATTTAGGTATCTCTCCATCAGTGTGCTCGCATGAGGAAAGCTCAACAGAAGCTGCTGGAAGGGTTTTCCTCTGTGCACAGGCTGAATGTTCATGCTGGAGAGATGAAAAATAGCCACCAAAATAAATATTCAGCCTTTATTAAGGACCTGTAGGTTGTTTTGGGTGGGTTTACAGCCTTTCCTAACAGATGCTCCCAGTCAGCAGAAGTGTTCAGCTCCACTGCAAGAGTGCTCAGGAGCAGCAGTTAATCCTCATCCCCCAGCCCCTGAAAGGAAACCTGCCTTACATAATAAAATCAGCCTTGCATTCCAGATAAAGTTTTTCCTCCAAAAAAAAAAAAAAAAAACCAAAAAAAACCCCAAAAGAACAAAAACCCCAAAGCCAAGGAGCTTTCATACACATCAACACCCAAACACACATTCCTCCAGCCTAGGATACAGCAGACAAGACAACAGGACTTGGAAACTTGGAAATGGGGGCACTGCACAGTGTGGAGAGCAGCCACTGCCAAGCTCTCCCACTCTTCCCCCTCCTACACACACAGAAGGACAGTCCCTAAATATTTGCTGTTTACACCAGAAATAAACTTCACTCCCTGGATCTGCTTTGGCTGCAAGGGCAGCTGTGGAAATGAAGCAGGAGACACAAAGCAAACTGCCCCCAAATTCAAGTCTTCTTCTGCTTTCAAGCCCAACCATGCATATTTCATAAAAACCAGGCTGCTGAGGCCAGCCAGCTCATATATAAGAGATATTCAACTGGGAAGGCAAGAGGAAAAGGAGGAAAGTGCTTCCATCTTCATGCAAGGCATCCAGAAATCTGTTCTATCAGCTGTGGGCAAGCAGCCGGGCAGTGAAATCCTGAATTGAGATGCCAGGAAAAGGCAGAGGGGAGAGCAGTGCTGGCATTTTTCACAGTCATGCTGCACATCAGCAGCTCCTGAAGCAGCTCATCCCAAACCTGACCCAGCAGAGCAGGGGAATGAGATCATGGAGAACCAGAGCCTTCCTCACACGGCAGCACTGGGGGAAAACTGCTGCTCCTGAAGGATGCAGCTCCAGAGTCTGGATCAAACACCCGAGGTGCCAGGGCACAGTGTGCCAGCACCTCAGTGCCACCACCCCAGTGCCACACAGCACAGTGTCACCACTCCAGTGCCACACAGCACAGTGTCACACAGCCTATTGCTACCACCACCCCAGTGCCACACAGCACAGTGCCAGCACCTCAGTTCCACCACCACAGTGCTATCATCCCAGTGCCAAACAGCCTATTGCTACCATCCCAGTACCATCACCCCGGTGGCACACAACCTACTGCCATCACCCCGGTGCCACCACCCCAGTGGTACACAGCTCAGTGCCACCACCTCAGCATCACACAGCCTATTGCTATCACCCCAGTGCCACCACCCCAGTGCCACAGAGCCTATTGCTACCACCACCCCAGTGCCACATAGCTCAGTGCCACCACCCCAGTGGCACACAGCCTATTGCCACCATCCCAGTGCCACACAGCCTATTGCTACCACCCCAGTGCCACAGAGGCTATTGCTACCACCCCAGTGCCACACAGCCTATTGCTACCACCTCAGTGCCACAGAGGCTATTGCTACCACCTCAGTGCCATCACCTCAGTGCCACACACCCCAGAGCCACCACCTCACTGCCACCACCCCAGTGCCACACAGCCTATTTCCACCACCCCAGTGCCATCACCACAGTGCTGTCACCCCAGCAGCACACAGCCTACTGCCACCACCCCAGTGCCACAGAGCTCAGTGCCACCAACTCAGTGCCACACATCCCAGTGAGTGCCACCACCTAGTGCCATCACCCCAGTGCCACACAGCCTACTGCTATCACCTCACTGCCACCGCTCCGGTGGCACACACCCCAATGCCACCACCCCAGCGGCACACAGCCTATTGCCACCCCCCCAGTGCCACCCCCCAGTGCCACCCCCCGCACCCCGCTCCCTGCCGGGCTCCATCCCCGCGCAGCCGGCTCTGCACCCGGAGCTCCCCGGCCGAAGTTGCCCGCGGCACTCACCCATGGCCGATCCTGCCAGCAGCCCCAGCGAGAGCAGCAGTGCCCGGCTCCAGGCGCTGCCCTCGGCCGCCAGCAGTGCCACCATGCCCAGCTGCCAGCAGTGCCTCCCGAAGCTGCAGCTGCATCCCGGCCGGTCCCATGCCAAGCAAGGTTGCATGTCAAAGGGCAGCGGCACCAATGGGGCGTGCTGGGGGTCCGCTGCTCGCCGCTCTTGGGTTTTTCCCCCTTTTTTCCTTCCCCTCGGCGATTGGGATGGTCCTCGGCTCGGCTGGATGAAGAGGAGAAAGGAAGGAGGAAGGGGGAGGTGAAGGGGAAGCGGGTCAGGCTTGTGATTTTGATTTATATATTTTTTCCCCCTTAATTTTTTTTTTTTTCAGCCCGGGAGGAGGAAAAAAAAAATCCCACCGCATGGAAGGCTCTGAGCTTCTGCAGCTGGAATGAACCAAGTGTGGCAGCAGCTCGGGGAGAGAGGAGAGGAGAGGGAAGGCGAGGAGAGGAGAAGAGAGGAGAGGAGAGCAGGGGAGGGCTGGCGCGTCCCTCCCGGTGGCTGTCTCAGAGCCAGCTCCTCGGCAGCAGCAGCACCACCAGCACCACGCAGCCCGCAGGGATTTATACTTTTTTTTTTTTTTTTTTTTTTTTTTTTATTAAGCCACTTGATTAATCGTTCCCGGAGCTTTGTTCCTTCTCTGGATGCCGGGCCAGGGGGGTGTTGTGGATAAGGGAGGAGGGGGATGCTGTGTTACCCACCCCAAACCCGGCATCCAGCCCCACAGCGCGTTTATTTTTCATAGTTTCTAGATAAAGAACGAGCCCCCCCACCCCCATTTCTCTCTCTCTCACACACATCCCTGTTACTCACCCCCCTCCTTCCCCCCATAAACAACCTGATGCTATTGACACAATTCTTGTGATGAGGCGAATTTTGTTGCAAACACGGATCACGACAGAAACCCCCCCTCCCCTCCTCTCCCTTTTCCCTGTCTGTGCCTTGTCCCTGATACTGGTGGGACTGGTCCAGGGGCATCCTGGAGGTGGGAAAGGCTGTGCCCCCTCCCCAGAGCCAACAGGGGGGCTTGGCAGGGCTGGCAGAGCCCCTTTTCTCCCCCATCACCAGCAGCACCTCCCCTTGTTTTTGTTTTAACATCTCCCGGTACGCCGGTCCCTGGAGCTGCAGGCAAGATGGGGAAAAGGGAGGGAGGAATGGGAATGCAGCCACTTAACGCCACATTCGGGAACTTCATTATCTTGCTAATGATGCTCAGATCCAGGGACAAGGAAAACAACTCGAACATGACACCAGAGCTTAAGGAAATAAATAAATAACGAAGAAAAAGGCACTCTGGAAAACGCTCGAGCATCCCTCCCCCTCCTCCCTCCTCGCCAAGCACCGACTTCACGTTCGTGACAGCCTCGGAGCCGCCGCTCTCCCCCGAACCCCTGGGGAACACAGGGGGTGTCTGCCAGCCCCACACCCCCTCTCCAGCCCTGTTATCCCCTTTTTTCCCCCTGTCCATCCCGATTTCCCCCCGGGATGCGGGGCCGGGCTGGTTCCCCCGGTTCCCAGAGCGGGCCCGGGCCGCTCCCCCCGGGCCTACCGGGGCCACCTCAGGGGCTGCCCTGGCACCCATCCCCCTGCTCCCCCGGCCTCGCATTTGCTGCAGTTTCTTGCTGCAAAACCCCCTTCTTCGGCCGTGTTCCGGTTGCCTTGAATGAGCTTATTTGACAGCTAAAAAAACCCAAATTATAGATCGAGGGGGCTCCGCAGATCTGGGCTCAATCCTCCTTGTCTGTCCCTCTGTCCCCTCTGCATTTCAATCCTCGCACTGCCCACACCGGGAGCCGCTGCCAAGAGCCAAGGCAACCGCGGCTGGCACATGAAAGAGTTGCTTTATGTCTGTTTAAGCTGCAGCATCAATTCAAACAGCCCCGATTGTGCACAGGCACAGCTCCCTCAGGGAAAGCTCCGGGCCACAGCTCCATCAGCCGCTGTCCCCTCACACCACCCTGAGATGTCCCCCTGCCCAAAATCGCATCCTGTGCTGGGGCTGCTGCAGGGCAGGGGCTGAGCCAAGAGCCCTGCATGCACCACAGGCATAAAAAAAAAAGGAATTGAAGAGCCAAAATCCCACTTTTTTGCCGGGTAATTGTATGGCAGCTATTACAAATCCAGGGGTTCCTCCCGAGCAGGTTTACATCACCAAAAAAAACCCCGGAGGTTTAGGGTTGAACGGTCTCCAGAATAATTAAGAGAATAATAATTAAGAAAAAATGCTGTTTATGTTAACAGGAAGGACAAATTGCCATGAGCACGGCACAAACCATCCCTGGCACCCCCAACTCCTCATTCCCCAGGGAGGGATGCTGGGGTTCCAAGGAGTCTCACTTGCTACATCACCTCTCCCTACACTCCCAATCCCTGCGAGGACACAAATCCTGCTCTGCACTGCCACCCGCAGCCCAGCCGGGCTGCAGGGACACATTCCCCGCTGATTTTATCCCGTTTTTCCATGTCCCGCTTGCCCCTCGCTAAAATTCTGCTCGCATTTCTCCCCAGGAACCACAACAGGATCCCCAAGGTGATTTGTGGGGTGGGTTTGGGGAGAAAATCCTTCCCTGTGAGGGTGAGGAGGGCCTGGCACTGGGAGGATGGGGTTGTTCCATCCTTGGAAGTGTCCAAAGCCAGGCTGGACAGGGCTTGGAGCTACCTGGGATAGGGAAAGCATCCCTGGAGTAGGGAAAGGAGGCCCTGGGATAGGGAAATGTGACCCTGGGATGGGGAAAGGGGTCCCTGGGATGGGGGAAGGCGTCCCTGAATAGGGAAAGTGTCCCTGGGATGAGGAAAAGTGTCCCTGGGATACAGAAAGTTGACCCTGGGATAGGGAAATGTGTCCCTAGGATAGGAGAAGTGTCCCTGAGATAGGGAAAAGGTGTCCCTGGGATAGGGAAAGAGGTCCTGATTAGGGAAAATGTCCCTGGGACAGGGAAAGGTGACCCTGGGATAGGGAAAGTGTCCCTGAATAGGGAAAGGCATCCCTGGGACAGGGAAAGAGGTCCCTAGAACAGGGAAAGTGTCCCTGGAACAGGGAAAGTGTCGCTGGGATAGGGAAAGTGACCATGAAATAGGGAAAATGTCCCTGAGATAGGGAAAGGTGACCCTGGGACAGGGAAAGGTGACCCTGGGACAGGGAAAGGTGACCTTGGAATAGGGAAAGGCATCCCTGGAGTAGGGAAAGGTGTCCCTGGATAGGGAAAGTGACCCTGGGATGGGGAAAGCTGGGATGAGCTGAGCTGATTTCAGATCCTCTCCCATCCAGACCCCACACCTTTGCCAAGGAATCACCTGTTGAAGCAAAGCCTGAGGCACAGGGTGCATCCTCCTCCTGTTGAAACAAACAATTTCCACTTTCTTCCACCACAACCAATTTTCTTTGGGAGAAGTGTGTCCCATGAAACCCGACTACTTCAAATTCTGAAGCACCCAAAGCAGCTGCTGCTTTTGCTTCCCCACAACATTTAAAGGAACACAACCAGAGACACATCAAAATATTTACAGGAAGAAGCGAAAGCAGCATTCAAAGGAGCAAAATTGAAAATTAAAGTGTTATAGGGAAGCTACTGTAAACAGCTGATCTTCACAAAGAAAAGCTGGATTTAGCACAGAAAAATTTATGCCAAATCATGTTTCACAGGACAAATAATGGGGAGAGAGGGAAGGATGCTCTTCACATTAATTGGATAATATTTACTGTGTGCTCCCGAAATAGAAAAAGTAAAATTGACAAATCCAGCTCACAATCAGCAAGAATTAACACGTGGCCACTTCCTAAACATCCCAACAAAACATCCTGCAAGCCTGGCCTGTCCTGCTTGGGATGTGGAAGTGTTAAATTGTATTTTACCTTCCAAAAAATAACTTCACAGCTGAGGAAACAGAGAATTTTCCAGATGAAGCCATGTAGGAACAGAAGGGGAAAGCTGCAGCCTGTGAAACCACCAGACAGGAATCCCTTTGAGAAAATGGGGCAGAAAGTTGTTTCTGTACTCAAAAATAACCTAACAATGTTCTATTTTCATACCCATGGCACAAATCTGTTGAGGTTTTTATTACAGAGAATATCTCTGTTCTTTAAAAATAGAGGGGAGCCAGCATCCCACTAATTACAGTGAGCCTATGATTAGAGATAATTAGATACATTTACAATTTAGAATTTCCTAACTTGAGCTGTTTATGAGCCATAGATGTGCCCATAGTGTGTGCACAGAGCATCAGTCATTCCCTGCAGCTATGAGGAGTAAATTGATAACACATTAAATTATTGAACATGGCAGCAGCAAACCGGAATTTCAATGGGGGTTTGGGGGAAGGAAGCACAAGGATTGGGATTTGGAGCAGGTGACCCTCACAGGCAGGTGGATATGGCTTAAAGGAACACAAAACTTCAATCCCTTTGCAAGGAACACAGAACTCTTCAATCCCTCTGCAAGGAACACAAAACTTCAATTCCTCTACAAGGAACACAAAACTCTTCAATCCCTCTGCAAGGAACACAGAACTTGAATCCCTCTGCAAGGAACACAGAACTCTTCTGCAAGGAACACAAAATTTCAATCCCTCTTCAAGGAACACAGAATTCTTCAATCCCCTTGCAAGGAACACAAAACTCTTCAAACCCTCTGCAAGGAACACAGAACTCTTCAATCCCTCTGCAAGGAACACAAAATTCTTAAATCCATCTGCAAGGAACACAAAACTCTTCAATCCCTCTGCAAGGAACACAGAACTCTTCAATCCTGTAAGGAACACAAAACTTCAATTCCTCTACAAGGAACACAAAACTCTTCAATCCCTCTGCAAGGAACACAAAACTCTTCAATCCCTCTGCAAGGAACACAGAACTCTTCTGCAAGGAACACAAAATTTCAATCCCTCTTCAAGGAACACAGAATTCTTCAATCCCCTTGCAAGGAACACAGAACTCTTCAATCCCTCTGCAAGGAACACAAAATTTCAATCCCTCTGCAAGGAACACAGAACTTGAATCCCTCTACAAGGAACACAGAATTCTTCAATCCCTCTGCAAGGAACACAAAAAACTTGAATCCCTCTTCAAGGAACACAAAATTCTTCAATCCCAGAGGAATCTGGGGGGTTTGGAGGGTCCCCACTGCAATATTTGCTCTGTGGTGATGCCCAGCCCAGGTCTGCAAAGTGCTGGAATGGCATTTTCCACTCAGGAATTGTGCTCTCTGCCAGGGGCTGCAATGCCACTTTTCTCTAATATTTAATCCAGGATTTCCCTCTTGTTGAAGTGGAGCAGAATCCACCTGTCTGGAGGTGTCTCACACCTTCAGAGTGGTGAATTCACTCCAGAATCCTGGACAGGAGGTTCTCCAATTCTCCTTTGCAGCATCCTCATCCCAGAGAGCTCTGAGCTTTGGGCAGAGTGTTGGGTTCTATTCCTACAACCTCATCTGGTCTCAATTCCTCACATTTGGTTCCATTCCTACAATCTCATCTGGTCTCAATTCCCAAAAAAAATTCCTCAAATTACGTTCTATTTCTACAATTTCATTTGGTCTCAAATTCTCAGGAAATGCTTCAAATTTGGTTCTATTTCCACAACCTCATTTGGTCTCAAATTCTCAAGAAAATTCTCAAATTTGGTTCTATTCCTACAACCTCATTTGGTCTCAAATTCTCAGGAAATTCCTCACATTTGGTTCTATTCCTACAACCTCATTTGGTCTCAATTCCTCAGAAAATTCCTCAAATCAGGGTCTATTTCTACAATTTCATCTGGTCACAAATTCTCAGGAAACTTCTCGCATTTGGTTCTATTCCTACAATCTCATTTGGTCTCAATTCCTCAAGAATATCCTCAAGAAATTCCTCAAGAAATCCCTCAAATTTGGTTTTATTCCTACAACCCCATTTGGTCTCAAATTCTCAGGAAAATTCTCACATTTGGTTCTATTCCTCAACCTCATTTGGTCTCAAATTTTCAAGAAATTCCTCAAAAACTCAGGAAATTCCAGGTGAGAGTTTCATGGCCCTCCAAGGGGATTTCTCTGCTAATTCCCAACTTTTGGGGCTGTGTTGCAAAACTTCAGTAACTGACCTGAACCAGACTTTGCTGACAGGCCAAGAATGTCCTCCCAACGGCAAATATCCCAGAGATAATGAAGAAATTGCATTTTTATTAACACCTTTAACCTTGTGTTGTTTTACAGGAGCTCCTGCAACACTGCAGGAAAAAATTAATTCAAGCTCTTCAGATTTTCTACTGCATTTATTCCCAGCAGTGGCCAAGGCTGAGCTTCTCTCTCCCTATTCCAGTTTTTCCAAGTATTCAAATCTCCCACTCTTTTAGGGAATAAAACAGACCCAGATTTGGTGAGGAGAGAGCAGAACAACTCACAGACTTGGGGCACAACAGTGAGAGTTGCAAAAGAACCAAATTGAGGATCCTTGTCCTACAAAATATGAACATATGGGACAGAGAGAAAAAGCTCATTCTTCCCTCTGGATCACCTTCCCAAAAAACAGAATGTAAAAAAACCCAGCCAGAAATGGATAAAAGCTCCTAGGAGCTCCATTATGAGGAAGAGAAAGAAATAATTTGGAGGTTTGAGGTAATCCCCTGAAGCTGGACTGAATTCCTGGGTTAAATTCCTGGAGAAGCTGCAGGGACAAACCTCAACTCTGCAAAATTTTCAGGGAATTCAGTGTTCCTGTCCTGGTATTGTGAGGAAAAGCTGCCATTTATCAAAGTCCCAGAGTCCTAGAAGGACTTCATGTTTTCCCCAAAGTGAACATTTCCATCTCCAATAATCCCCTATGATTTATAGGGTGAGGAACAGCTGGATGACAATTCATCTGAAATGAATTTTTTAAGGATGACAGAATAAGAAGGGGGCTTTTTTCTTCTCTCTTTTATTTTTTTTTCTGTATGAGAAGATGGAGACAAATAATAAAAATGTTTTATTTATGAAAAATGCCTGAGCTGCTCAGAATTGAGTGCTGGTGCAATAAAGATGGTTGATAGAAGAAGAGACTTGGCTGGGAAATTTCAGAGATAGGGACTTTATTTGTGTGTTCAGAGGGAGATTAACACAAAACACTCAATGCCTGGGTGGTGCATGACTGGGTCCTGCCTTATTCCTTCAAACTCCTGTTAATCCTGAGTTTAAAAATGGAGTTTTAATAGTAAAGAAACTATTAAATATATATTATATAATATATAATATATAATATATAATATATAATATATAATATATAATATATAATATATAATATATAATATATAATATATTACATATTATATATTACATATTATATAAATATAAAATATAAAATATAATTCTGCATTCAAACTATAAAGTTTGGATGTGGAATTATATTTTATATTATATATATATGCCTAATTATATCCCTTGACTTGCTCCTGCCTTATTCCCTCAAACTCCTGTTAATCCAGAGTTTAAAAATGGAGTTTTAATAGTAAAGAAACTATTATATATTATATATTATATATTATATATTATATATTATATATTATATATTATATGTTATATGTTATATGTTATATGTTATATGTTATATGTTATATGTTATGTTATATGTTATATATTATATGTTTTATATTATCTAAAAGATAATAATATAAAAATAAAAATATAAAATATAAAATATATAAAATAAAATTCCACATCTATTATATGATATATAATATATAATATATAATACATAATATATAATACATAATACATAATACATAATATATAATATATAATATATAATATATAATAAATTATATATTATATATAATATATTATATATTATAAAATACATAAAATATAAAATATATATAATATATAAAATATATAAATTATAAAATATAATTCCACATCCAAACTCTAAAGCTTGGATGTGGAATTATATTATATGTATATATATATATATATATGCTTAATTATATCCCCTTGGGTTGTTTCTCTTGGGAATTTCAAGGCTCTGAGCTTGAAGCAGAGCAGCTCTGCTTCCTCCCATCCGGGCTGGAGCTGCTCTGTTGCAGCCACTTGGCTGGGTCAGAGGTACCAGACTGATTAAATGAGATTTTACAGCCTCTGGGAGCCCCGTCACAACAAATCACCAGCAAAGTCTCACCCAGCCTCAGCACCAGTGACTCAGGGCAGTGACAAAGATCTGAGTGTGTGTTTCACCCAGCACCACTGAGTCAGCTCCCAAATTCACATTTAACCTTGGCTTAAGAGGATATTGCACCAGTCCAGCTTAAAATGGGAATTAACTCTACAGAGATCTGAGTGTTTCACTCAGCATCACTGAGTCAGGCTGCTCCAAAATTCACATTTAGTCCTGGCTTAAGAGGATATTGCAACAGTCAAGCTTAAAATGGGAATTAACTCTACAAAGATCTGAGTGTTTCACTCAGCATCACTGAGTCAGGCTGCTCCAAAATTCACATTTAGTCCTGGCTTAAGAGGATATTGCAACAGTCAAGCTTAAAATGGGAATTAACTCTACAAAGATCTGAATATTTCACCCAGCATCACTGAGTCAGCTCCCAAATTCACATTTAGTCCTGACTTAAGAGGATACTGCACCTGTAGAGGTCAAAATGGGAATGAACTCTACAAAGATCTGATTGTTTTACCCACCATCACTGAGTCAGTTCCCAGATTAACATTCAGGCATGGCTTAAGAGGAGACTCACCTGTAGAGGTCAAAATGGGAATTAACTCTACAAAAATCTGAGTGTGAGTTTCACCCAGCACCACTGAGCCCCAAAATTCACATTTAGGGTTGGCTTAAGAGGATATTGCACCTGTAGAGGTCAAAATGAGAATTAACTCTGCAGGGCTGGAAAAGCCTGAGTGTTTTGCAGGTAGTTACAGGTCCTACAGAAGGTGGAGAACCTTCACTCCTGGAGGAGCTGCAGGTCCAAATGTGCTTCACCTCTTCAGGCAAAACACTTCCTAATGGCTTCAATGTGGGTCATAATTCAATTAAAAACTGGAGGATTTTCCTGGTGGACAGGGCTTGGAGCAGCCTGGGACAGGGGGATGGAATGGGATGAGTTTTAAGTTCCCTCCCAACCCAAACCACTCCGATTCACTGAAATTCAGATTTAGCCCCTGATCCACCAACACCAGATTTGTTCTCTCCTCCTGTATTTAAAAAAAAATTCAGCTTTTCTTTCCCTTCTAATCCCTTTCATGTAAACAGCAGCAGGTCGTGGTGCAGCCGGTATAAAACTCAGAGTCTGTTTACTCCTGTGGGCTGGATAAACAATCTCACAGCGATCCTCCAGGTGACATTCTGCACATCAGAACTGCTTCAGCCCTCACGGTTCCTCTGCATCACCATCTATTTTGGGTTACCCAGATGGCTGAGGTGCTCTAGGACAATTTATAAGGAGGAATTCATGCCTTGGCAAGATGTGCCCACTGGCCCTTTTTTTATTTTTTTTTTTCCCCTCCGCACGCGGCTGCAAGCCAGAAATTCAACTCAGCTAAATGAGACAAGCAATTAGGAACCTCCTGTGTTCCCACAACATTCCTCACTCTCCTCACCTTGTGGGGAAAGGGACAGAGGGGACATCAACCAAGCTGTGGAATGAACACCAAGGCAGGCAGCTGGGAGAAATCCCAAATCCCATCCAAACTCCCACCAGCAGCAGAAACCACGAACTCAGAGCCTCTCAAAAGTGGAAAAATGAGAGGGAGGACACCAATAAAGAGTCCATCTGTCATATCCCATCCCTGGAAGTGCCTCAGGCCAGGCTGGATGGGGTTTGGAGCAACCTGGGATGGTGGAAGGTGTCCCTGCCCATGGCACTGGGTGGGATTTAAGGTCCTTTCCAACCAGGATTTCATCAATATTGAATTTTTAGGCACAAGCAGCCTGCACTGGATCCCTCTCTGGGGTATGTTCAGCTGGAATTCGGGGAGCTGAGGATCAGCCAAGCTCCCTCCAGGCCCCAAAGGAAGGAGGATGGAGCATCAACAAGGAATGGAAACCACAGCTCTGCTCAGTCAGGAACACTGGGACACCAAGGCAGGGCTAAATGGATCTAATAACCACAATTCCTGCCTTATTTCACCAGGATTGCACAGGTTCTCCACACAGAATTCCTGCCTTATTTCATCAGGAAAACATGGATTCTCCACACAGAATCCCTGCCTTATTTCACCAGGATAACATGGGTTCTCCACACAGAATTCCTGCCTTATTTCACCAGGATAACATGGGTTCTCCACACAGAATTCCTGCCTTATTTCAGCAGGAAAACATGGATTCTCCACACAGAATCCCTGCCTTATTTCACCAGGATAACATGGGTTCTCCACACAGAATCCCTGCCTTATTTCACCAGGATAACATGGGTTCTCCACACAGAATTCCTGCTTATTTCAGCAGGATTACACAGCTTCTCCACGCAGAATTCCTACTTTATTTCACCAGGATAACACAGGCTCTCTCCCCAGAATTCCTGCCTTATTTCACCAAGATTACAAGAGGTTCTCTCCCAAAAATTACAGCCTTATTTCACCAGGATAACACAGTTTCTCCACACAGAATTCCTGCATTATTTCACCAGGATTACACAAGTTCCCACCCAAAAATTCCTGCCTTATTTCAGCAGGATTACGTGGATTTTCTCCCCAAAATTCCTGCCTTATTTCAGCAGAACTACATAGCTTCTCTCCCTAGAATTCCTCCCTTATTCCACCAGGATAACCTAGTTCTTTCCCCAAAATTCTTGCTTTATTTCAGCAGAATTACACAGATTCTCCATGCAGAATTCTTGTCCTGTTTCACCAGGATTACAGAGCTTCTCTCCCTAAAATTCCTCCTTTATTTCACCAGGATTACACAGCTTCTTTCCCCAGAATTCCTGCTTTATTTCACAAGGATTACACGGTTCTACATGCAGAATTCCTGCCCTGTTTCAGCAGGATTACACAGCTTCTCTCCCTAAAATTCCTCCTTTATTTCACCAGGATTACACAGTTTCCCTCCCCAGAATTCCTGCCCTGTTTCACCAGGATTACACAACTTCTCTCCCAAAAATTCCAGCCTTATTTCACCAGGATTACATGGTTTCTCTCCCCAGAATTCCTGCTTTATTTCAGCAGAATTACACGGGTTCTCCATGCAGAATTCCTGCCCTGTTCCAACAGGATTACACAAATTCTCCACCCACAATTCCTCATTTCCAGCACAGGGTTACATGGTTTCTCCACTCAGAATTCCTGCTGTGTTTTGCAGGATTACACAAATTCTCTCCCACAGTTCCTGCCCTGTTTCCAGCATGGGACTAAAGACACCCAATGAAAATTCTCATCATTTTTTTTTTCCTTTTTTCCTCATTCACCTCATGGCTGTGCTCCCACATGGACCTACAGAAATATTCCAGTTCTCAGGAGCTTTTTACTCATACCTGGAAATCCAAATTTCCAGCTTTTCCCAACACATTTCTCCCAAACCTCTGTAAGAGACAGGAAAGAGGAATCACCCCCATTTTACAAATAAAAAAAACCTGAATTCTGGGAAGTCAGAACTCAAAGGCTTCATCCATCCAGTTTAAGGGCACAAACCACAAGAAAATAAATTCTCAGGGACACAAACCAGGATCTGGAGGGCACAAAAGTCATAAAACTTTTCCTCTGCCTTGACCAATTCCCAAACTCCCTTCCAGTGCATTCCATCACTGCTGGATGTCACATGAAACTCCCTGGGCAAAATTCTGATTTCTTTTCTAACTCATTGCTGAATTTTCCCCAAGATTCTCTTGCAGGATCCACTCCTTCTATTGTTGCGGCTACAAGGTTCCTTTGAAAAATAATTTTACAGAGCAAAATAATTATTTACTTATGGTTTTCTAACCCAGAACTTGGAGCAGAATTTCATTGGCTTAAGCCAGGTTTGTTCTGCCCCAGTAAATTCCCATTTTCTTTAAGTGGAGTAGAAGCTTGGACTTTTCTCCTGTTCAATGCACTGCCTGTTTTCCTCCAATATTCCTAACACAATTAGCATAACAAGATAAAGGAATCATCAAGTCCTTTCCCATTTTTCTTCCTTTGTAAAAGGACTGATGACAAACTGGGAATCAGGATCTGTATTGAATTACATTTGCCACAAAAGAGTTCATTAAGTAATAGTACATAATAAAAATCATCTGTCAGCTTGAGGGATTGACCAAATCCACTTAAGGGAACAGCTGGTTATTTTCTGGAGCACTCCAGAGCCAACGGTCAATACGTGTAAGGAGAAAGAGTGGGACACAAGGAAACAAGGAACAGGTCAGGTATTGGAATGCCAGGAGAGTTTTTGGGATTTCCTGCACATTTGGTGAGGAATGGAGGTGAGATTTTGCCCATGGCAGCCCAGTTTCTCCCTGATTTTTGTGCTGCCAGCAGCTCCTTTCACCAGGAAAAGGATCAGGGTGTGACAGGCCTGGAGATGCTTCAACAAATCATGGAATTTTATCATCAAGTCATGGAACGCCAGCAAATCATGGAATGGAATTCCAGGATCACTGAGGTGGGAAATCTGAGAAACCTCAGAGAAAAGGAAAACAATTCTTACCCCATTTGCTTCTCCTGTGTTGTGCTCCTGTGCAATGTGTTTGGAGATTGTTTACCCACAGGTGATTGTTTCACTGGATTCTGCTGTGAGTTGTTTTCACTCTTTGGCCAATCAGGGCCAAACTGTCAGGACTCTGGAAAGAACCATGAGTTTTCATTTCTATCTTTTTAGCCTTTTGTCTGTATCCTTTCTGTATTCTTTAGTATAGTCAGTATAGTATTCTTTAATATAATATAGTATCAGCCTTCTGAGAACATGGAGTTGGATGCATCATTCCTGCTTTGAGTCACCTCATCTGCATGGAAGCCTTGCAGCAAACCCACCCAAACAGTGCTGCTGATCTGGACTCCTTTCCTCTGGGACCAGACTACCAGAACGCTCCCAGGAGCTGATTGTGCTGTGATTCAGGACGTGCTGTGGCTGGCACAGTGAGCAAACGTGGAATTGTGAACCCAGACCCTTCAGGACTGACACTTCCAGCTGCTCCGAGCTGCCAGGCTCACATGTTGGAGGCGGCTCATTGGCGTTGATGAGCCAGGAACGAGTTCCTGCATCTCAAACTCCTGCTGATGCCTGGTGAAGGCTGGCTTAGAACTGAGACTAGACAGAGTTACAGAATAAAGCAGGGATTTATTAAAAGGCCTCAATGGATGCACCTTGGGCAGAAGAGCCCAGCCAGGGCTACACCAAACATGAACCAAAATGGACACAAAATGCTCAACTGGTCACTTTCATAAGTTCTGCTCCATTTGCATCTTGGAGTTCATTGTCCAATTCCAGCTTTAGCCCATGCAGTCCCATCCTTCTTGTTTTTCTCTCTTCAGCCCGCGCTCTTTCTGCTCTTGGGCCTGAGATCTGGATCATTTGTCCTTGTTCCCCAGCTGGAGCAGGAATTGTTTTGTCTCCCTGCTCTGTGCACAGAGCTCACCCTCCCCTAATAGGAAGCTCAGAAGTACACACGAAAGCAGCACAGAATCTGAAAAATATCAAAGCTCAAACCTGAGGCATCACTGCAGCCTCCCAGCTGTGCTTTAAACACTGCCCTCCCAACAGTGACAGACACGGGTAGGAACCTTGTACTACCAGGATCTCGTGCAGGGAGCAGATTCCAGGCTGGATTTATCAAATCCAGCTGCAGGTGCAGGGGGGTGTCAGTGCTGCTGAACAGGGAAATCCATCTGACAGGAGCAGCACACTCAGAACACGTCCAAGGTTTGGGAATTTTATCTCCTCTTCTGAAACTCGCCCCTGCTCATCTTTCAGAGATGTTGCTGCCAAAGCAGAGCTGGGCAGAGATTGTGACTGAACATCTACCCCAGGGCAGGCAGCATCTCCTGGGATGAGAGAAGAATCCAGCTGAGGGAGGAAGAGCAGGGAGCATCCAAATCCATCCCAGCCCTTCCCACTATGTTGTGTTTGCACGGATGCCCTGATGAAGGCAGGAATGATGCATCTGACCCCATGTTCTCAGAGGGCTAATTTTTAATTTCATAATACTATATTTTAAAAATATTATATTTACTATATTAAATAATAAATATATTATATATATCTATAAATTATATATACTAGATGATATAATTATGGTATATTATAATAATGTATTATATTAAATTATATTGAATACTATATTATATACTACTATACTATATGAAAACATATTAAAGCAAAAATAATATAATATAATATAATATAATATAATATAATATAATATAATATAATATAATATAATATAATATAATATAATATAATATAATATAATATAATATATTATATTGATACTTACTGAATACTAAAAAGATAATAATGAAAACTCGTGACTCTTTCCAGAGTCCTGACACAGCTTGGCCCTGATTGGCCAAAAAGTCAAAACAACTCACATCAGAAATCCAGTGAAACAATCACCTGTGGGTAAACAATCTCCAAACACATTCCAGATGAGCACAACACAGGAGAAGCAAATGAGAAAAGAATTGTTTTCCTTTTCTCTGAGGTTTCTCAGCTTCCCAGGAGAAAAATCCTGGGTGAAGGGATTTTTCAGAGGATGTGAATGCCACAGCTCTGTGCTCTCCTGGTGCTCTCAGGCTCACTCTGAGTGCAGGGACGGAGGGAAGGAGGCCCCAAAGGTCACCCAGTCCATTCCCCAGCCCGAGGCAGAGCCAGAACATCTGCCCACATCTGGCACACAGCTGGCAGAGGTGGAGCTGAGCCCGCCCCGGGCAAAGACTCCTTGGATGCTTTAGTGCACATTCAGTGATTTCCTGAGCAAAAAAAGAGATCCAGGCATGCCATTCCAAATGTTCACTGCCAGCACATCCTGTCCCTGCACAGGAATCCTTCAACCCAGCCCCTGCCTTATTTGTGCCTTTGCCCCACAACTCCTATTCATGGAACAGTCCCTAAACCAGAGATTCTCCCTCAAAAATTCCAATTAATTGGCCAACGCTGCTTGGGGTGTCATCGCTGTTTTGTTTGTTGGTTTGGTTTTGTTTTAATTTTAAACAAGATTATATTTTCTTACAGACAAATCATCCAGGGATTAATAGTTCAGTGGTTTGCCCACCTACCACTGCTCCTGCAGCCCTAATTCAAACCCCATTTTCACGCAGAATTTGGTGCTATCAGAGCAAATTCTCCTTCTCTCCAGTTCATTTGTTCACGCTGAAGCAGATGAACATTAGTTAAAGGCTCACTCCCAGCTCCAATTCCAACCTCCTGGCTCACAACACAAGATTTTGAGAGCAGCTTCTTGCATCCATGAGAAACTGCTCCAAGCCGGCTGCCAGTGGTTCTGAGGGATTTGACAGGGATTCCAAAAAACAGGGGAAGGAGTGATTTTAATCCTGGCTATTGCAGTCCTGTGCAAATCTTCAGACACTGGTAGGGAGATTTCCAACCATTTTCCCAATTTTTTCCCCTGGCAGAGGAGGAAAATTTTTTGACGAAGGGCTCAGCCCACCATCCTGCTCACTACAGCATCCACACCTGCTAAAAATTCCCTAAAAAATCCTGGAAACAGCTCCACCCCTCTTCCCACCTGATCCTAAACATCCTGCACAATTCCATCTTCTCCAATGGATTCAAAATCGGAGCCATGGGGTGTAATTATTCCCCCCTGTTAATGAGTTTTCTTGCAAATGCCCACGTGCTGCTGGGGCTCTCCTTCCCCATTTGTGCACTCCTGAATTAATCTTATTAGGAAGCACAATATTCCAAGCATTTATTCCTCACTTCCTTTCATTTGTATAAATATGTTGCTCTGCCATGTTCTCTAATTGCTTAACATCTGCTGGAAGGAAGAGAAAATAAACACATTATGGCAAGAACAAGCTGTGATACCCTTTACAAATCAGAGTGGACTGAGAATTCCAGGGACACCACACAGCATCCAGCCATGAAGTGAGGAGGGTTTGGCACCAAGATTCCTGCCCTGAAACCAATCAGGTCATTTTTGGTTCAAGTGTGGATCCTTTCCAAGCCAGGATTTTCCATGATCCCAACTTCCTGACTGTTTTTGCCCAAAATCTGGGACAACTGAGCCCAGCAAAGCCTGACAGAGCCATTTTCTCTGAGGATGCTCTCAGCATCCTCAGCACTTACTCAGCTCTTTCCCCAGCAGCTCCTCAGCTGCCTGTGCCAGCACCCATTTATTAAATGAACATTTCAGGGGCCAAGGGATGACACTGGATTCATGGGAGCCCCCTCATCTCATGGGTGGCATTTAAATAACCCCACAAAAACTGGGGGCAAACAGGAGCTGCAAACCCCTGAGCTTTCCCTACATTAGGAGAACACATCTGAATCCCAGCTCTGAGGTAGTTTTGGTGGAGTATACTGAAAAAACTGACAGACATGGCTTAGACCAGTACAAAACACCAGAAAACTGAGCCAGAAGCTTTTGTTGGAGCAACAGAATAGTTAGAGAGTCCTAATTTCATTTCTCCAGCTGAAGAAATTCTTCTCCTCTGTCTCCTCTGCTCCAGCCTGAATTTTATCTCCTGTTTAAAAGGAGAAAACAAAGCTAATTTTAGCTAAAACCTGAACTCACAGGGTGTAACGTGAAGCTGCTGTACATTACCTGTACAGCTCAATGTCACTGTGACAGAGCTGACAACGCACTTGGATTTTATTGTGTGATTTCATGAATGACTATTAACCACTGCACTGAGCCCTGTAAATAGCAGCTCATTTCTGAGAGGTTTTTTTCGTTAAAAATGACTCCTTGCTGCTGCTGCCATCCCTTGTCTTGCTCTCTGAAGATGCCACTTATCAACTGGGGATTCAATTGGGTGCAAATGAAGAGTTTATTGACTTTACTATTTTCCCCTCCATATTTTGTAAGCTGAAGCCCAACCATTCACCCAGAAAGAAACATCTTGTAAAAAGGGAGGAGGAAAAGATCTCAATTGCAAGAGATCTTTTATCCAAACTACAGCTTGTGGAGGCTGATATTCCTGGCCAAAGCCAGGAGGGACACAGGGGGAAAAAATGGGGGTGTTATAATGTAAATCAACTCATTTTGTGGCAATTTTGGACTCTGCACCTCCCTATATATTCATGCAACCCTTTTTGTCCCTTTCAGGGGATTCTCCTTCTCACAAACCCCACTGGCAGGGCCAGAAAACAGCAGCAAAATTCGATACAACCAGAATTATTTTATCCATAAATAAGGCTCCAACCACCAGGAACACGAGTAGATAACACCAAACACAGAAACACGAGGAGATAATAGTGCAGATGCCAAGATAGGAGCATCCTTAATTGTCTGGATCTGGCAGGGAGAACAAACTCCTGTGCAGTTGGGTTTTCCTCCAGTTAATTCTTTGTGTCTGTGCTGGGCAGCCCAGATGGGGGGGGGGGGGGGGGGGGGGGAAAGGCAGCTTTACTATCAAATCTTGGTTTTAATGAGCAAAAATTATTCTGTCTCTGCTCTGCAGGCACAGCTCCAGGGTAAAAGCCAGCCCTGCCTGGCTGGGAAATGGTTTTTTGTCAGGACAAGTTAATCCTGGCCAAGGAATCCTCCTTATCTCGGCTGCTCCGGGGAGCTCATCCCTGGGATGCTCAAAAAGGGAACTCAGGCTCTGGTGGGGGCAAAGCTGAGTTATTTTGACCCAGCCCAGCTCCATCACCTCCTCCTGCAGCATTTCCAGCCTGGAAACTGGAGTGGTTTTATGGGAAAACCCCCTGGGAACTGGGATCTGTGGGACAGCCTGACACTGCCCAGGCTGGTGCTGGCAGCACTGTCCAGATCTGGAGAATTGCACCAAATGGGGATAAAACTGAGTTAACCACACCCAGCCCAGCTCCATCAGCTCCTCCTGCAGCATTTCCAGCTGGAAACTGGAGTGGTTTCACTGGAAAACCCCCTGGGAACTGGGATCTGTGGGACAGCACTGTCCCAGCTCCCACAGCACAGGCAGCACTGCCCAGATCTGGAGCACTGCACAAAGTGAGGGTAAAACCGAGTTAATCTGACCCAGCCCAGCTCCATCACCTCCTTCTGCAGCATTTCCAGCCTGGAAACTGGAGTGGTTTCACTGGAAAACCCCCTGGGAACTGGGATCTGTGGGACAGCACTGCCTGTCCCAGCTCTCAGTGCCCAGCTCTGGAGAATTGCACCAAATGGGGTAAAACTGAGTTAATCTGACCCAGCCCTGCTCCATCAGCTCCTCCTGCAGCATTTCCAGGCTGGAAACTGAAGTGGTTTTATGGGAAAACCTCCTGAGAACTGGGATCTGTGGGACAGCATGATATATAATTAACATAACATAACATAACATAACATAACATAATATAATATAATATAATATAATCTGCAGAGCCACAGCAGGGCTGGCATTAGCCACGACGGGCACCTCCAACTCCAGGACAGGCCTTTCCCTCCCTCATCCCAGCAGAATCCTCACCCTGAAGGAAAATCCCTCAGCTAAAACCTCCACCCAGAGATCCTGGAGCAGGGGAGGGACAGCAGGGTAAAAAACACCCACAAAAACATCCCCCCAACATCCAAGAGGGGAAAGATTTCCACATTTTCCTCAGGATCTGTGCTCTCTGCATGCCTGGCAGGAACACATCGTGTAATTCACCTTCAGTTTACAAATGGCCACGCAACGGGGAGGGAAGAATAATGAAGCATGAAATGCAAACCCTGCATTGGAGGTGAACCATGAAAGAGCAAGAGCAGCACAGCTGCAGCCAGGGAAGAGCTCACACCCAGTCACAACTGGGGAAAACTGGGGTCAGGGCAGCCCCCAGCCCAAAATAAGCCTTTAGAAAGGGAAAAGGAGTTGGTGGGGTAAATGCCACCCGGCAAATTCTCAGTTTTGAGCAGCAGAAGCTGAAGGCACAAGGGTGGGGAGCACTTGAACAGCTACAGCTGCAGCAGGTCCAAAGTTACCCCCGGCAGCAGCCGAGGAGCAATTCCAGGGATGTGGTGCCAGAGCAACTTCAGGGGGATTACTGGGGCAAAACACAGCCAGGGACACACACAGAGCCTCAGCTTCCACCCCTGCTCCTTCCCAGGGATTTGCTGCCTGGCACAGGCTCCAGGAACCCCAGAACTGCTCCCTGACTGTCCCTCGTGTCCCTGTGGCTGCATTTCCAGTCACACACTGGGCTGGGCTGGGAGGGATTTGAGGGTGACCCCATCCCACCTCTCCATGGGCAGGGACATCTCCACTGCTCCAGCCTGGCCTGGGACACTCCCAGGGATGGAGGCACCACAGCTTTGCTGGGAAATCCACTCCCCACCCGCACAGGGAAGATTTTCTTCCCAAATTCCCATCTAACCCCGCCACCCTTCAGCTCAAGGCCATTCCCCTCTCCTGTCACTCCATATCCTCATTCCTTCTCCTGCCTGAATTTGCTGAGGGACATCTGAACCCAAAACACTCCCAGGTGCTGCACAGAAGCCAGGAAAGGATCAGAAGTCCTGGGATAACTGTTCTGGCCAGGGAGTGGTACCTGGGCAACCACAGCTTCAGGGAGGCTTTGCTGTATTGGCCAAAAGAGAAAAACACAAAAACCACCAAAATCCAGGGGCTGGGGACAGCAGCAGCCTGCACGGATTTGGGGTTGCCCTTCAGGGGCATCAATCTTTGGGGCTGCCCTTCAGGGACAGCAATTTTTGGGGCTGCATTTTTCATGGATATCAATCTTTTGGAACACATTTCATGGATATCAATCTTTGGGGTTGAACTTCATGAGCATCAATCCTTGGGGCTGCCCTTCATGGGCAGCAATCTTTGGGGTTGCACTTCATGGATATCAAACTTTGGGGTTTCATTTCATGGATATCAATCTTTGGGGTTTCCTTCAAGGGCAGCAAATCTTTGGGGTTGCATTTCATGGGCAAAATCATTCCCAAAAAGCCCTCACTTGGCTTAGGAGTCCTCTCACCCTTGTGTGGAAACGCAGAAGTTCTGGGCACTAAAATCTTGTCGATATTTTTTGCCCCAGGAAATGGTGCAGAATCGTGTAGAAATCAAATCTTGCAGAATGGCACCACAGAATGTGCCACGGCAATCCCATTGCTGTGTCCAGGAGCCATCCCACTGGGAAAAGCAACCCCAAACCAATCCTGGAGAGCTCCTGAGCCACCTCCAGGCCTGTGGATGCTGCCAGTGGGGTGTAACCACCTCAGGAAGGAGGTGAATGTTTTTCTAAGAGCACACAGCTCACCTGAACCGCATCCAGAACCCTTCCAGCAGTTTGTATTTCAGAACGCAGCTCCCCAGCCCTGCAGCAAACACATCCCTGCCTCTCTGGACTGCCTGTTCTGCAAGGAGATCTGCTATCAGCTATCAATTGCAGTAGCAAGCATCTAATTTGACTTTGGCAGCAAGATGACAGTGTCTTGAATGCTAAATTACATCTGCAAAAAGGTCAAACCCCATGGATACCTGAGCATTTACATAATTCAAACAGCTCATCATCACTTGCCTCCTTTTTTTTTTTTCCTTCTTCTTCTTTTTATAAAGCTACTCCAAGGCAATGAATTTGCCATGACTTTCGGGAAAGTGACTTTTAGTGGGTAATGTTCTTGGGTTTGACCTTGTTTCTACGGTGTTAATTACCACCATTATCAAGCGCTTGCATCTTCAGGAAAAAAAAAAAAAAAAAGGCAATTAGTTGTAGGAATCAGCCCTCCCCTACACTGGAGGTAATAAACCCGAAACCCCTGCCCTGGGAGGAGCAGCTTTGTGCAGCCTCCCATCGCCTCCAGACCCTCCTCCCGTCATAAAACCACCCGGAGCTGCTCACAGCCCGGAGACGGAGTCATTGCCCAGCAGTGCCACCGCTCCTGGGCAACTTCTACAAATTCTGACGCACAAAACACTCAGAGTAATGAAAACGGGTTTCTGTCCCCTGCTCATGGCAGGGCTTTCAGATCCCATTCCCGTCTGATTTTCTGGATATCAAGCACCTGTGATTTTCCAGCTCAGTGGCTCAGTTTCCTCCCTTCTTCCTGAAAAGCCCAAATTCCATGGGTGCCCATCCTGAGGGCATCTCAGCGCTGCTGAAGTCCTCCAGCTTCCCTCACTGTTCGTATTTGCAGATGAATTACAGCTTTGTAATTAATCTTCCCCTTTTTTTTCCCTACCTCTGTATGTTAATCACCGTGATTATTTCTGGTAATTCCATTTTACAAATGCTCCTGGAAGCTGAGAGCGGTGGCTGCACTATCTGAAATGAAATCTCTGCTCGGGGAACTGAGTGCAGGGCAGGGGCTTTGGGAACAGGGATGGAATTGCAGGGAGTGGGGAAAAAAAGGGAAAAAAAAAAGAAAATAAATGAAAGGAAAAGGAAAAAAAAAAAAAGAAAAGGAAAAATGGAGGAAAAGGGGAAGGAAAAAGGGGAAGGAAAAAGGGGAAGGAAAAAGGAAAAAGGAAAAAGGAAAAAGGAAAAAGGAAAAAGGAAAAAGGAAAAAGGAAAAAGGAAAAAGGAAAAAGGAAAAAGGAAAAAGGAAGAAAGGAAAAGGAAGAAAGGAAAAGGAAGAAAGGAAAAGGAAGAAAGGAAAAGGAAGAAAGGAAAAGGGAAAAGGAAGAAAGGAAAAGAAAAAAAAGGAAAAGGAAAAAAGAAAAGGAGAAAAAGGAAAAGGAAAAAAGGAAAAAAGAGGAAAAGGGAAAAACAAAAAGGGAAAAATGGAAAAGGAATAAAGGAAAAAAAGGAAAATAAAAAGGGAAAAAGAAAAAAGAGGAAAAGAGGAAAAAATGAAAAAGGAAAAAAGGAAAAGGGAAAAAAAAGGAAAAGGGAAAAAAAGGAAAAGGGAAAAAATAAAAAAAGGAAAGGAAAAAAAGGGAAAAGGAAAAAAGGGAAAAGGAAAAAAGGGAAAAGGAAAAAAGGGAAAAGGAAAAAAAAGGAAAAAAGGGGAAAGGAAAAAAGGAAAAAGAAAAAAAGGAAAAGGGAAAAAAAAGGGAAAAAAAGGAAAAGGGAAAAAGGAAAAGGGAAAGGAAAAAGGGCAAAAAGGAAAAAGGGCAAAAAGGAAAAAAGGAAAAAAGGAAAAGGGAAAAAATGAAAAAAAGGAAAGGGAAAAAAAGGGCAAGGTTTGCTCTGAGCTTGTCCATTTGCTGCTCAATCAGGAACAAAAATTCAAACACCTTTCCAGATTCTGAACACCCTGAGCACCTGTGCCACCCTGCCCAGCAGGCAGCCCCTCCCTGCTCCTGTCTCTGTCCCACTGCCACCACCCAGCACCAGGGCTCCCATTCGGGGTCCCACTGAGCACCCCCTGCTTCCCTCCAGCCCACTCCAGCACCTGAATTCTGCCTCTCTCTCAAACTGAAAACAAAAAAATTCAATTTTTTTCCTTGTCCAAGACCTGAAAACACGCTGGAAAGACACGGTTAGGGTTAATAAGTATCTCTATCAATAGAATATTCAATCTGTATGAATAACCATCAGATCTCTCCCCACCCTTCTGACTGATGATAGCTAAATTACTTCTAAATATAGCCCTTAAAATCTGCATTAATCCTGTCTGCTCAAACACGTTGCCTTTATTGACAGCATGAAGATATAAGCCAAGCACCTGCATGCAGCACGAGCTTATAAAACAGGAAATAAGAGCAATCCAGATGAAATGCAACTTCCATTAACCTTGGCTTTTTGTTTTCGCTTCTCTGAATGCTCACAGTGCCACCAAACAATCATTGCACTGCAGGCAGCTCTGGACTGCAGCCCTGCCCGAGAACTGCACAGCACAACCACCTCCATCCTCACCCCATCACTCCCCACCTTGGAGGAAGAGAATGACAGGAGTGGTGGATTTGTCTTTCCAAACCACCTGTGGGGCTGCTGGGAGATAAAACCAGCACTGGGAGATAAACGAAACAACGGGAAGGATTCCACTGATTGGTGAATGGAAAAAGATATTTTATTTTACAAAGAAACTTTAGGTTTGCTGAGAAATTAAATTGGACATTGAGAAGTGAAAGAAACAATGGGGAAGAAAAAGCCCTAAATTCCATAAGAATTAAAAATGAAAAGGGAGGGTTGGACATTAGAGTTGAATCTTTGGGATCAGGTGTTCTGGAAAGTCTGAACCTCTCAAGTACCTCAGAAATGGGGAAAGAGAGAAGGGAAATGCAGCTGGGAAATTGGGATAAAAAGGAGGCCGCATCCTTTAAAAACTGGAGAAATCCCAGGGGGATGCCCCATGGCCTCTCCCTTTATTGGAATAAAGTTCCAGGACTCCTCTGTCTCCTTTTTGGACACAAACCTCTGGTGTTTGTGGATGGATTTTCCTGACAATAACAAGAGGGAGAGGCTCCTCTCAGGACACCAAGAGGTCAAGAACATCAGTGGCTGGATGGACCTGCAGTGTTGTATTTGTGGAGTTCCCAGATGAAGGAACGAATGATGAAATGTGACTCCATGTTCTCAGAAGCGAATTTATTATTTTATTATATTATTATTGATATAATTTTATTAATTTTTTAAATTTATTCTAATCAACTCCACAGCCACAATCCCAGTGCCATCATTCAATTTTGGAAGCCCTCAGGAGCAGCTCAGGCTGGATCCCTCAGCACCTGCAGCTGACACAAGGAGCCCGTGGACACATCTGGAGTCAGTTCCTTTTGCTCTGCTGTGAATTACAAATGTCTCCATGAACTCCTGGAGCCAGAGGTGAACCAAGCCCTGCTCCTGCCCCCTCTGAGGGCATCCTGTCCATCACACTTTGGGTTATTGCACAGAGCTGGGAGCTCTGGGCTCCTCGCCATCACAAGTAATTGGATTGCAAGAAAAGCCCAGATCAGCCTCCAAATGACATTTTTATCAATATCTGTTTACAGGTGTCTGTCATAACCTTCAAATACACTTAAATAACTCATTCATCCAAGCATTGAGCATGTGCTGGGGAGAGGATTCATCAAGCAAATGCAAAACTACAGCTCCAGGAAAAAGTTCATCAAAGAACCTCTCCAGGTCCTGGAAATCCTCCCCTGGAGTGGCAGCACGGCTTGAGTGGCCAAGGTTTTCCAACAGGAGAGGTGGGGCCAATGGAACAAAGATTCAGCCCAGAAACAATTCATATAAACAACAATTCAACAATTCAAATAAACTGTTTCTTTGCAAAACAGTTTATTTGAGATTCACTGCTGCCCTGGGACACCTCAGCTCAGTTCCATCGTTCTCACTGCAATTTAAGATTTACCCTGGTCAGTGGAAAAGCTCAAGGTTGCACCTGGATTCTGATATGCAAACTTGTGGAAATGAAGGATGAAATCTTTTAGCCCCTCCCAAACCAGACAGAATCCAACCTTCTGCTCCCGGGCTGTTTCAAGCTCCAGTGAACCCAAATCACTGCATCTGAGCTTCCACTCCGGCATTTCAGTCTGTCAAAACATCCCTCAGGCCAGCCCAACCTGTACAGCAAGAGCTGAGCTTGTACCTGAAGCCCAGAGTGATTTGTTTGCAATTCCTCAGCACTGTTCTGGCTGCAGCAATGCTGATGTTCCTCCCAACACAGAGCACCCCTGGTTATTTCTGGTCTGATCTCCATGGCAGGAATGAAATCCAGCAGAGCCAGGCTTTAGCAGCACCTTTATTGTAAACACACGAAGGAAGGAATGACAAATCGGACTCTATGTTCTCAGAAGGCTAATTTATTAATTTATGACACTGTATTAATTAAAGAATACTATACTAAACTAAAGAATACAGTGTGGAAATCCTGGGAATATTCCCCTATCTGCTCTGGGGTGCCCTAATCCCCAGGGGAGCTCTGACTTTGATTCTTCATTCATAGAGAAAGTTTTCTGAACTCCAGAACAGACCAGAATCCACAAAAGTGTGAAATAGATTATAGGGAGTAGTGTAGGTGTGTCACTTAAGTGATAATTTAGGTTTAGGGATAATTAGGGAAACAAGGAAAATAGAGAAATAATTTAGGGAAATTTAGGTGTTAAGATTTTTAGCATGCAGTGGATGGAAGCAAGATGGAGGGCACAGGGTGTCATCCTGGGTTTCTTCTTCATGGGTTTGGGTGGCATTTTGTAATTGGGCAGAAAAGTCGACATTGGGATCAGTTATTGGGTTAAAAGGGAAATAATCTAGGTGTCAGTTCTTAGTTAGACAGTCTAGCTTTAAAAGACCTTGGAACAAGAGATTGTTGGCCATTTTGTGGTGCTTTTCCAGCACGCTGAGCCTGGTGTGGACAGCATGCAAAACTCTGGGTAAGATAACAATAAACCAGAACCTGAAGACCGAAAAGATCCAGTGGGTCTCTCTTTTCTGATACAAAACCACTCCAGAAGGGTCTATTAAGGCTAAAAAGATAATAATGAAAACCCCTGACTCTTTCCAGAATCTTGACACAGCTTGGCCCCAATTGGCCAAAAAGTGGAAACAACTCACAGCAGAATCCAATGAAACAATCACCTGTGGGTAAACAATCTCCAAGCACATTCCACACATGAGCACAACACAGGAGAAACAAATGAGATAAGAACTGTTTCCCTTTTAAAACACATTCCAAAGGAGCAAAACACAGGAGAAGCAAATGAGATAAGAACTCTTTTCCTTTTCTCTGAGGCTTCTCAGCTTCCCAGGAGAAAAAACCCTGGGTGAAGGGACCATGTTCAGAGACTTTGAATGCCACACACCTTCCCAGGTAGCCCCAGGAGTCCCAAAAACCCAAATCCCAAACTCAGCCCAGAAAAAAACAACTTGGAGCTTCCTGCCTGACCCCAACACCAGCCAGGCTCTCCCTGCTGAAGGACCACGGAATGATTTGGGTTGGAAAGGACCTAAAGCTCATCCAGTGTCACCGCTGGGACACCTCCCACCATTCCCAAGCTGGTCACCTCAGGGATTCTCTTTTGAAGGCACCCCTGTCCCCAGCCCATGTGAAACCACAGGAGCTTGCAGTAATAGCTGTTGCATATTACATTTACAGAGCCCTTTGTCCAAGGATTACAGGCTTTCCAAAACTTAATTAATTAATGTGTAACCCCCCTGCCCTCCATAAGGTGCACTGAATTCTCTGTCAGCATTTCCAGACTAAAGCACTATTTTACAGCAGTTATTAATTGGCTGTAGGTTTCAAGTTCCTCGCCCAGGGAAAGATTCAGTTCCTGCCTTCTAAGCACAAAGCCCAAGTCAGGATTCTTGGGGCTTCTGGCATTGTTTTGCTTTCCTGACATCAGACACAGGCAAGTAAACGGGTCAGAACCTCCTCATTTCACAGCTGCCATCAGCAGAGGACAGAGAAATGCAGATCATTAGAGCAGTGGCCATTTCACCCCTCACAGAAAATCCCAAATATTGTGCACAGCTGTGGCTGTGGCCTCACATCTCCAGCTGAATCCAGAGGGGTTTGTACAGCTCAGACAGCTCCTACACCTCAACACCAATCATCTATTGCTTAAAGTATAAACATAAATCCTATAAAACATAAAAATATAAAATTTATAAATATTAAAATATTAAAATTATATAAATGATTTTAAAAATATAAAAATTATTTTTAAATTATATAAATGAATTTAAGAGAGGTCTGCCTGGGCTGTGTCTGTCAGTCTGTGTGACAGAAGCATTTCTCCTTCTCTGGAGACAGCAGGGGGATTTTTAGAGGGTATGGAAAACAGGCACCTCTGCTTTGCATTTATTGCAAGAAGATCACTGCATTTTCAGTGGTTGGGAAGTGAAGTGGAATGCACAGCTCTGTCTCTGCTCAAATGATCACAGGAGAGAGCTGGGACCACAGGGAGCTGGGCAAAGCACTGGGAAAAGGCTGGGTTGAGGGAAGGAAAAACACCCAAGTGAGATCACAGAATCACCAGGCTGGAAGAGACCTTCAAGATTATCAAGTCCATGCCCCAAGACCTCAACTAAACCCTGGAACCCAGTGCCACATCCAGGCTTTGTTAAACACCCCCAGGGATGGTGACCCCACCACCTCCCCGGGCAGAACAAACACCCCAGGAATGCCCAGGAAACACAAATTCACAGAATTCACAGAATTTCAGAATGACCAGGTTGGAAGAGACCTTCAAGATCACCGAGTCCAACCCAGCCCCAACATCTCAACTCAACCTTGGCACCCAGTGCCACATCCAGGCTTTGTTAAACACTCTTAGGGATGGTGACTCCACCACCTCTTTGGGCAGAACATTCCAGACCTTTATCACTCTTTCCATAAAAAACCTTTTCCTGACACCCAACCTGTATTTCCCTTGGTGCAGCTGGAGATCAAAGTGCCCTGAGCAGAACAACTCGTGGCTCCAGGGAAAGGGGCTGAGGGGTCCCTGCCCTGCTGTGCCCCAGCCAAACCTCCCTCCCTGCCACCACAGAGATGCTCCCTCAGCACACACGAGAGGGTTACGGGCACAGGGTTTAAAAATAAATCAACTCCTGCGTTGTTTTGGAAGCAATCTATGAAAAGAGATTTGGTTGTAAAAGCTGTTTTATAAATGGAGGCACAATTATTGTTTGACAATAAAAAACCCAAACAGTTTTCTTATATTTGCTGGGAATAAAACCATTTTGCAGATGTCTTCAGACAGGCTTTTCAAGTGCTTTCTGCATCTTAATTTTCCCTTTTAGGTTTTTATTACATTTAAATTAAGCTGATGCCCGTAAGCAGTCAAGGGCAACTTTTAACAAGTCTATCACTGCTGAACTTTTCACTGCTCAGATCTCTCACCTTTGCTCAGGAGACTGTAAACAAAGCTCACCCCTTCTCCAAGGCCCCTCCTCTTTCCTGCTCAGGCAGGAATGATTTTCCAACCCTTTGTGCTTCCAAAAAACCTCCTGCTTTTCACTGTCAGTCACCACTCCAATTACTCATCCCAACACAGGAGCCAAAAGCCTTTCTGCATCTTTGCTTTTTAGGAAACAAACCCCATCCCATGAGCTGGAAAATGTGAGGAGTAACATGCAACAGAGAAATTAAGATAATTGTTTGACTGGCCAGCTTAGATATTGACAGAAAAACCAAAGCTAAAAAAAACCCCTTCTCTTCCCAGGGCAAAATTTTAGCTTGAATGGAACTTGGAACAAGAAAAATTCCTTAAAATACCGTAACAGAGAATCTTAAGTAAGTGATCTGTGTTAATCAGGTTTCAGCAGGAATTTGGCCAGGAGTTTTGGCTATCAACAGGAGAAGAGATCACCTCCACTCCCTCACCTGCTTTTTCCTCCCCTTGAGGATTTCAGCATTTCTGCTCCACATTGAACCCCAGACCAGGCCATGCAGATTTGGGAACATCCTCAGGAGAGGCAATAAATGCCCCAAAAGAGAGGACATGGCAGGGCTGAGCTTTCCTAAGCTTGGTTTTCTCAGAGAACAGACTCCAAGGGACTAAAAACCCTGCTGTACCACACAGGACCCAACCATCCTCTCCAGGCCACAGAAAATCACATTTCTACCCTGAGCACTGCTTTGAAGTAACCCAAAACTCCTTCCCAATCCTTTTTAAAACGGAAACTGCATCTAAGGAACCAAAACCACAGAGAATTTCCAATGGGCTTGTTGGAATTGAGGATTTCCAAGCCCTTCTTGCTGCTGCCCCTCTGTGCTGCCAGGTTTGCAGCTCTGCCAGGGCAGCTGTGGTGGCTGCAGGCTGGATTAATGTGGCGTGGCAGAGAGGAGCCCAGCACACCTGCTCTAAATAAAGATTTCACTTCTGTTGCTCTATTTATTCTTGTTTCAATCCATCTAAAGTAAATTTTACCCAGGCTCCAAAGCTGCTCTTTGCAAATGGGGAAACAATGAGAGCCCCCAGGTAGAGGCAAAGCTCAGAATTAGGTAAATAATTAAGTTACCTCAGATACTCTCAGTTAATTCCCATGGATGGATTTAGTTCCTGTTTTCTGGGTGGAATGTATTGTTGTATTAGCTGGAACTATTCCATTAAAGGAATCTTCAGACTGTTTGGGGGGTTCTGTGGGATTACTGAAGCTTCCTGCCATGGATTCTCCCAGGAAGAAAGGAGGCTTTTGTGTATTTAGCACTTTTGTCAGCTCCAGATGCTCTGCCAGGTCTGTGGAGCCACCAACACCTCAGTCCCAAGGACAGACTCCATTTACCAAAAAGTTCCAACAGGTAAAGAAAGCAGATTTTGCTCAGCACCTGGAAATTCAGAAGTGCTTCCCAATTTGTGCCAGACAGCACAAACAGCATTTTCTGTCTGCACTGGGGGTATTTTCAGCCTCACCTGCACAGGACCAGAAAAAACCCCTTTCCCAGCTGCTCTGTGCCCACCCAGGGCTGATCCCAAAGCCACAGTGGGGAGCCCCTTGCTCTGCAGTATCTGCAATAATCTGCTTTCCTCCCCTGACAAATCCTGACATGCATAAAGTGATAGCAGAGAGGCTCAGAGTTTATCAGCAGCACATGTAAAATTGACTTTTCCTGTCCTGGAAACTGGCAAGGACGAGCTGCTTCTGTCAGGGAACCACTCCACAACTCCAGAGCTCAGTCAGGACCCTTCAGGATGAGCTTTGTCCCTCATCCTCCTCCTCAAACCCCACTGATTTTTTCCTAAGGTTCTTTTGCCGTGCTCAGGAATCCCTGGGCTTCCCCCACACATCCAATTTTTGTTCACAAATGAATTAAACATCGCAGCTTCCCACGGAGAAGCCAGGAGGATTTGATGGGAACGTGCTCCTACCTTGCACCTCCTATTTCCATTTTTTTTACACAAATTCCTAAACCTGCACCCAGCACATCACAGGCACTGCTGGAATAAAAACAGCAGCACAAGGCAGAGCAGCAGGATTTCCAAAAGCACTGAAAACACAGAGCTGGTCCCTGTGGTTTGAGGCAGCCCAGGTACCCAGCAGATGTTGAGGTGCAGCTTGAACAAAGTAAAATTCTCCACATGGCTCCTAAAACCACTTTATTTGCACGTTCCTATGCAAGCTGAAAGGCTCATCAGGGATTTTTCCAGGTGCTCACACCTCTCCTTCCCTCAAGTCTCCAGCAGCAGAATCAGCCAAACTGCACTGCTTTATTTCCTAATAAAAGTGGGGGAAACTTTGCTTCTGTTCTGTTCTCTCCAGCCTAAACCAGAGCTCAAATGAAAAACACCTGAGCACAGAGAATTTTACACACTCAGCACAAGGCAGGTGTTGCAAAGCCAATCCCCAGCTGAAGTTGACTCATAAAATAAAAGAATTAAATTAGATGAATAAGGAAATTGGCAAAAATAGCATTAAATGAATAAGGGGAATTAAGAAGAAGAAAACATCAACTCTAAGGAGAGGGACCTGGAGAACAGGACCCATTCCAGAGATGTGGATCTGACAAAAAGGTACCTGCTCAGCAAACCCAGTTCCTCAGCAGCTCATTCTACCCCAAATTCGCTCCTGCACACCTGAAGTTTGAAGATCTGCCTGCAAATCCTGACATGGATTTGTGACATGAACAACTTCCATGGAGAACTCACCACACACATCCATTGCTCCCAAAACATCCCCTTACGTGGAACCAGAGGGAAAAAAACAAACTTTCCCCAAAGTGAAAACAGAACAAAACTTACCCTCAGGAGTCAGGGGAGGTGAATCCCAAAGCTGCTGAGCTTCCAGGAGTCTGCAGAATGTTCTGGAACCTCCTGCCAGCCAAACCATGGAGGTCCCTCCCCTTCCTTTTTATTCCCATTCCCTTTCCCTCCCCTTCCCCTTTCTGTCCCACACCCACCTCCCTGAAGTTCAGTAAGACTAAAATACTAGAAATAACTTTGTTTAGTACATTTTAATGAGTGTTTTAATTGATGGTGAGCAGTGCCCACTTGCAGCCAGCACCAGTTGAGTTTCCTCACAGGCCCTCATTGAGATCTTTGATTTCAAATCATCTCAAAGCTGAAATTTACTGAAAGCAACGTTGATCAGTTGCAACAAACTCAACCAAAGGGATTTGGAGATCTGGGAACTCAAATTTATGGCACTTGGAGGATGTTGGAGTAACCAGGAGATACAGAGGAGATCAAGGCCTGGAAAGGTGCAAAATCCCTGCTGATAAGAGGACTAAAGGATGAGTGGGAAGAGCAAGAAAATAATCAATAAATGCTGATTGATGAAGAGAATTGTGTGGCTTAGAGCCAGTGATTGGTAATTTCTTTATTTGCTAAAAATGTATAAATAAGTGGAGAAGCTTTGGATTGGGGTCTGTGTGGTGGCCACACACCCAAACCCTGGCCAGGAATAAAATAATGCAAGAATAAAATATTTATGGCTGGGGAGGGCAGGAATTGTTCCATAATCCCATAATTTGTGGGCCCTTCAGCAACTGAAGGAGGTGAAGGTTGGGGTGAGTCCGTGCAGCTCTTTTGGGGCTCAGCTGTTGGTTGTAAAGTTGTGATTTTGGTGGCAAAGCTGTCCTAGAGTAGACCTTGCACGTTCTTCAGTTTGCAAAAATATTCATTCATAAGCAGTTGGTTCTCAGCCCACGGATGGGAAGTTGTGAATCATGGATTAATTCCCAGTGCAGAGCTGAATGGAGAGCACAAGGGAGCTTTGCTTCCGTGATTTTCCCTTGGCTTTTTTGGGGGTTTTTTTGGTTGTTTTTTTTTGGTTTTGTTTTTTTTTTTTTTCTGTTTGTTTGTTTGTGGGGTTTTTTTGGTTTTGTTTTGGGGGTTTTTGTTTTTTGGGGTTTTTTGCTTGGTTGTTTGTTTTTTTTTTTTTTTAACTGTGTGCAGTGTTTAATTCTTTTTTGTTTCCTATTTTTTTGCTATTGTTTCATTCCTATTTTTTCCCCGTTATTTAATTCCTATTTTTTTCCCAGCTAGGAGAAGTTTCCTGATATCCCACAGCACCTGGACATGAGCAGAAACAGTGACCTGGAGCAGAAATGCAGCAGAAGGGAGTCTTTACCAATTTCCAGCCACTTTTACAGCCTCTGCCATTTCTTGTTGGTTTTTTCCCTGGGTTTCCAGGTTGATGTGATGTTTTCCAGGTTGGTTTTTTTTCCTGGATTTCCAGGTTGCTCTGATGTTTTCCATGTTAGTTTTTCTTCTTGGGTTTCCAGGCTGGTTTGGTGTTTTCCAGGTTGGTTTTCTTCCTGAGTTTCCAGGTTGGTTTGGTGTTTTCCAGGTTGGTTTTTCTTCTTGGGTTTCCAGGCTGGTTTGGTGCTTTCCATGTTAGTTTTTCTTCCAGGTTGTTTTTTTTTTTTTTCCTGGGTTTCCAGGCTGGTGTGATGTTTTCCAGGTTGATTTTTCCCCTGGGTTTCCAGGTTGGTTTGGTGTTTTCCAGGTTGGTTTTCTTCTTGGGTTTCCAGGCTTGTATGACGTTTTCCAGGTTGGTTTTCTTGCTGGGTTTCCAGCCTGGTGTGATATTTTCCAGGTTGGTTTTTCTTCCTGGGTTTCCTGCCTCATCTGGTGTTTTCCATGTTTTTCTTCCTTGGTTTCCAGGCTGGTTTGGTATTTTCCAGGTTGATTTTCTTCCTGGTTTTCCTCCTGGGTTTCCAGGCTGGTCTGACTCTTCCAGGCCCCATTCCCACCTCCTCCCTTGGCCAAGCTCCAGCTTCACCAACCCACTGCACCTGAGATTTTTCCCCCTCATCCAGAATTTCTGGGGCTTTCTTCCCACGAGTTCAGCATGAATGAAAGCAGGGCTGCTCTGCTGAATTGCTGTGCTGCTGCCTGGTGTGATTTTTAGCACTCTGCATCAGGGATTAGCTGCACAACTCCTGTTGCCATAGCTCTGCTCCCTCTGAGGCTTCAGTGTGTCACATAAACTGAATGAGGAACACAACCAAAGCTGGAGGGGGGGAAAGGTGGGCAACAGAGGAGGGAGCCACAAACAAAGCAGGAATCCTTCCCTCAATTCCAGCCTCGTGATCCAACATTTACAGTGACAATAATTCTGGGCTGTAAACAGCCAGTGAACAAAAACCCCGTGTGGGAGGGGGGAAGGCTGAGCTCAGCATGCCTCGAGATCACTCCTCAGGCCTCCTTCAAAGCCCTGCCTGTTCATCCAAAGAGATTTTCTTTTCCCAAAAGAAATTCTGTAAGAAAATCCCAGGTCCAGAGCAGACCAGCAGAGTCCCATTTAGTGCAGTGGTCAGTGCCTGAGTGTGGGTGGCTGTCTTGTTTGGAAAAGCCAGGTGTCTGCTTAAGGAAGGCAGAACCCTCCTCTGAAATGGAAAATATAAACCCCCTCCCTCCAAATTATTATAATTTTGAAATTAAAAGGCTCTCAGGTAAAGATATGGGAATAGGAATAGTTTTCCAGTTCTTTACTGGAAAACTAAAAATACAAATATAATTAACAGAAGATAACTGCCTCACCTGCCTCACCTCTAACATAATAAAATACACAATCCCACCCAGGATCAGTGGCAAAATCAGGAAATATCCCAATTCCTGGAGTTCCTCACCAAAGTCCCCTGTGCACACTGCTGGAGGAGGTGGCAATAAATAGGAAGCTGCCTGTAATAGTTGCTTGAGTTTGTTTTCTTCCTTTCTGGAAAAGGGGAAAAAGTCACATTTCAGCCACAAAAGCTTCCCTGGGAGCCTTTCAGAGGAGTAATAAATAGTTCTGTGTGCCAGGGTTTAAGAGGTGCCAGTGCCCACTTGGGCTCTTTGGTGAGCAAGCAGCTGCTCAGTGCTGCTGTCCTGAAGGCTTTGGTTTGCCTGAAACAAGGAGAAAAAGCAAAAAACAAAGTGGGGTGGGAGCTGAAGGAAAAATCACAGTGGTTCTGGCTAGGTGGAATGGCTGTGGCAGCAGGAAAAGGCAGAATTTAATTGTCACCTGTTGCTTGTGTCAGGATTTACATTTAGAAATCTCAAGCCCTTCAGTTGTGTTTTGAGGAGATGAGGGCAATGTGAAGTGCTGCTGTTGAAGGTTGTGCTGCCCTGCTCCAGCACTTTGTCCACCAGGCAGGGTTCTGGGGAGCAGGGATGCATCCAGGGATTGGGTTGGGAGGTAAATTGTGGGATTTAGCAGGGAAAAACCCATGCAATGAGTAGCAAGGACAGCAGGAGCCGGGCTCTGGTTCAGTGTGTGGGTTACAAACAGGGGAAGGCAGGGGCTGGATGTGTCAGGAAAATTCATCCACCAACACCAGAGGTTTGTGTCCAAAAAGGAGGCAGAGGAGTCCTGGAACTTTATTCCAATCAAAGGAGAGGCCATGGGGCATCCCCTTGGGTCTCTCACATTTTTGGAGAACGCAGCCTCCTTTTTATCCCAATTTCCCAGCTGCATTTCCTTTCTCTCTTTGCCCATTTCTGAGGTACTTGGAAGGTTCAGACTTCCCACAACACCTGACACAGAAGATTTCCCTCTAATGTACAACCCTCCCTTTGAATTTTTAATTCTTACAGAATTTGGGGGTTTTCTTCCCCATTGCTTCTGTCATGTTTCAGTATCCAGTTTCATTTCTCAGCAAACCTAAACTTTATTTGTAAAATCAAATATCTTTTTCCATTCACCAATCAGTGGAATCCTTCCCATTGTTTTTTTTTTATCTCCCAGCAGACCCTCAGCTTGTTTAGAAAGACAAATCCACCATTCCTTTCAGATCCAAACCAGTTGGAGCACGTTCCCAGTGTGCTGGAATTCCCTCTGGAGCTGTTTCTCACGGATCTTGCCTCCCCACCTGTCCCTTCTGCCCTCTGCAGTTTCTGGACCTTTCCTCGAGCATTCCTGCTGTGAGACAACCTGTCAGCAAACCTGTCTGAAGGCCCAAGGGTCAGAGGAGTTCAAAATCAGCAAAGTCTTTGGGGAAAAGAGAATAATGAAGAGTGACGAGGCTCAATTACCTTCAATCCACTTGGCTTTTAATTCCATGATAATGGGCACCAATTAGTTTAAGGAAACACTTTGAAATATTCATTGGGATGCTGGAAAATTGGCTTCATCTTCCTGGGGAGGAATTTGAGGAAAAGGGCTGTGTTGGGGTTTTGAATTTCAAAGAAAAGGAGAGGAGGATTTTAGTGCCATGTTTCCACTGTTCCAAATATATTTCTCCCAAAATCAGTGTCAGCTTTTGTAAATGTTGCTTCCCTTCTGGAATGGCTCCATCTCAAGGCAAAAAAAAACCAAAATCCCAGTTTATTGGCAGCGTGGGTGTGGAGTTGGGTGCTTTATTTATCTGCTTTGATGCAGGACCTCAGAATGTGGAGCAGAGGATGACAAAGTGTTAGGGCTGAGTTTTAAAAGTCCCATTTCCAGGTGAGCTGCCTTTGGAAAGTGACGTCGTGTGCTTGTATTGGGCAGGTAGCAGAGAGCTTCTGGTTCAGTCCACTTTTCCTTCCCAAAATTAAAGGTCGGCAGGAAAAATATCCTTCCAAAGGATATTTTTCCTTTGGGCTCCTGTGTGGATGTTCAACAGCAGTTCCCTGAGTTCAGTTCTCAGCTCTGTGACAGTCTCAGACAAACCTGGGAGGGTCCATCTGGGGCAGGATTTGTTCCTCCCCTTCAGCAGAAAATGTCACCACTGTGAGAGGGGTTTTCCCTGAGAATCCACAGCCTCATTCCTTCAGAGCAGAGCTGCCCTGAGGAGCAGCCAGCCGCCTTCCTGTGAGCCTCACCTGAATGAATCTGATACATTTTATTTGTGTTTTCCATGCAATTTTCTAATTTGGCACCCTGCAGCCTTGGGCTGCTCTCCCTATTCCAGTGTTTAATTGAAATAAAGGATGTGCAACACCTGTTCTGGTTGTGCTCTCACCTGGGGGTCTCTGTGCAATAGAAATAACAATAATTCCAAATTGTGCTTTGGAGGGAGTTGCTTTGCACTTCTGCAGGGCTGGGAGGGGTTGTTTAGCTGGGATGAGGAGAGCTGATCCCACAAATTCTGATTTTAATACAATGATGCAGCTGCATGAGGGAAATGTCAGTGTTCACCCACAGCTTCTTCTGGGTCTTGGGAAAAGAGCTTTGATTTGCTGTGGTGGTTCAGAGTCAGGTTCTGACCTGGGAGATGGGAAGGGAGTGTCAGGCCTTGTGCTGTGCTTGGTGTTGGCATCTCCTCGGTGTTTGGTGGAAAATGCTGGGACGTTCCTGGTGCTTTGGAAGGTGTTTGGGAAATGCTGGGACATTCCTGGAGCCCTGGGGATCAGGGACTGCTGCTTTGGGAGGTGTTTGGTGAGAAGTTCTGGGACATTCCTGGTGCCTAGAGCACTGGGGATCACTGAGTGCTGCTGTGTCTCCAGAGAGGAGACTGCTGGAATGCCAGTCCAGTTTAAACTCATGCCTCTGTTTTCCTGTCCCTTTTCTGCTCAGAATTTGCATTTCTGTGCTAGAGATGAGTTGTTTACAGCCCTGGGCCTTCACTGTCATCTCCTGTCCTTTGTCTCTTCTCTCCTACAATTGCCCCTTGTGTCCCCATTTTCAAGGCCTCTCTCTAATGCCCGGCCTGTGTCCCTCAGGAGTCACCACTCCTGGAGTTTTTACAAGGGCGTGGCAGGATGGGGGGAAATGGCTTTAAACTGAGAGAGGGCAGGGCTAGATGGGATATTGGGAAGGAACTGTTCCCTGGGAGGGTGGGGAGGGGCTGGAATGGATTTCCAGAGCAGCTGTGGCTGCCCCTGTGTCCCTGGGAGTGCCCAAGGCCAGGCTGGACAGGGCTTGGAGCACCTGGGACAGTGGAAGGTGTCCCTGCCATGGCAGGGTGGCACTGCATGAGCTTTAATGTCTTTTCCAGCCCAAACTCTTCTGGGATTCCCATCTTCCCTGTTCTCCTGCCTTTGGAAATGAAGCTGTCACTGTCAGAAGGGACAGAGGTGTCACAGACACGTTTTATGAAAAATCCTTTCCTTAGGATTTTTCCTCCTGAGAAGCTGAGAGGCCTCAGGAACAAAATGTAAACAATGATTATCTGCTGCTGTGGAATGCAACAGGTGCATCTGGGATTGGTCTCATGTGGTTGTTTGTAATTAATGGCCAATCACAGTCAGCTGGCTTGGACTCTCTCTCTGAGACAGAGGCTTTGTTATCATTCCTTCTTTTTCTATTCTTAGCTAGCCTTCTGATGAAATCCTTTCTTCTATTCTTTTAGCATGGTTTTAATATAATATATATCATAAAATAATAAATCAAGCCTTCTGAAACATGGAGTCAGATCCTCATCTCTTCCCTCATCCAAGAACCCCTGTGAACATGGTCACACAGAGGACGAGGGGCAGGGACCTCAGTTCCCCCTCAGACACCATCCTTGCTTGGGCACACACAGCCCCTCTCCTAATTAATATTTGCTTTTTTTGCTTGGATTTCAGCTAGCAGAACCAGCACAGCACCTGCATTTACACCTTGTCCTCCTCCGGCTCCTTGTGCCCGAGCTAAACGTGGGGAGGGGAGGTGATAATGGAGCTCCTGATTACCCAGCCCCGGGTGAGGACTGAGGGACGAGCTGGGTGGAACAGCAATGCTGGTGAGACTGCTTCCCCCACCCCCCCTTCTTCCAAATCATCTATTTTTCAAGTTCACATCAATTACTTCTGTTTCCAACTGGATAAATTTGAATGAGACGCCTTTCTGTAATCTGCTGACAAGACAGTGAAGCATTTTTTGTTAGCACCTCCTGATGCCATCTAAATTGGGTGTTTGCAGGGAAGAAATGTAGCGTGCAGTTAAGGAAGATGAAAAAGCAGGGGAAGGAAAGGGAGATGTTATTTAGAGCTTGTGTTAAGATGGGAGTGCTGGTTTCTCATTTTGGGTTTTCAACCCGAATTCATTTTCTGGAATTTGGGTTTTTCATGCAGGGAACATGAGGCTACAGCTGAATAAGGTGTAGAGGTGAACAAAAAGGATCTGTGGGTTTGTCTGGCTCCTTCCGGTGAAATTCACTGAGGATTGGAAGGACCAAAGGGAATATTTTTGCTAACAGGAGTGGTGGAAGTGTCTGCACCCTCTTCTCTGGGTAATAATAATAACAACAAATAATAATAATAACAAACTGAATAACCACAATAAATGTGGTTATTCAAGTTGTTATTATCATATTGTAATTATTATAATATATAATATATATTATATATATTTGTATATATATTATATAATTTATATTATATATTTAATATATATTTTATGCATATATATATATATATATATATATATATATATAATATCCACCGTAAACAGTCAAAACACACCTGGGTTTAGGTAGGTGTCCATGAAGAGTTTTCTTCTTAACCTAAATCCATAATGGATAAGGAAGGCAAAAAAAAGCTTAATTCAAACTGTTGGAGGCTGCATCCTTAACTTTCTGGGGAGCTGCTTTGGCAGTGGGTGTGTTTGTAATGTGTTTTCGGTGCTTTTCTCCATAAAAAATGCAGAACTGCCAGTGATGGATGGGAAATGCTGGGGAAACAGGAGAGAGAAAAGGTCCAGGGAGCTGTGCAGGGCATCCCCTGCCTCTGCCACCTGACTGAGATGAGACCTCTGGGGCCAGGAGGAGAGAAGAGGTGAAGTTAAAATCGTGGCAGAGCGTTGCTACAACAACCTCCCTCTGCAGCAGAGATTTGCCATAGCAATAAACTTTAACAAGGGGGATTTGGGCCTGGTGTGTTCCTCGTAAATCCTCCCAGGCTGGCTGTTTGCTGTGCAGGCTTTGGGGAGGGTGAGTGATAACACAGCTCCCTTGGTCTCAGGGAGCAGCTGGAGAGACTCCAGAGCTGGGGAGGGAACACAAAATCCCTAAATCAGAGCAGCTGGAGGGTGAGAGCAGCCACTGCCACCACCCCAATCCCTGCCTCCTGGAGAACACTGGACAAAGTTGACATTGGGGAGAAAATTCAGCAGAATTTCTGTCATCCAAGCTCCTTTACCTGGCTCCTCATTGCTTTTCCTTCATAATGTTCCTCATGTGCAGAGCTTTTCATATGAGGAGAGCACATGAAGTCACCCTAACCCTGCTTTAGGCACTGGGAGCTGCCAAAAATCCTTCTGTGTGCTCTTTTTTGGGGGTTTAGGGCTTGCTCTTGGTGACTGGCAAATTAGGGAGAGCCTGTTGAGATGCGAAATCTGAGAAATCACAAAATCTGACTTGGGCAACGACATCTCAATGGGTATTTAACCAAGCTCTGGTTCCTGCATGGAGCTGAAAGGTTTCTCAGTGGAACTAATGATGCTTGTTAGGCCTGACGCAGTCACTTTTATAATGCTCAATAAATAGCAGTGAGATTTTAATTTTCTTCCCCAATTATGGTTAGGATGCTGGAAAACTTAATGCTGGTTTGTTTATCCAGAAGGAGCTTAAGGATGGCGAGGACAGTGCTGAAGGTTACCACAAAGCCCACAGGAGTGGAGAGCGCCTGAAGATTACCACAAAATCCCCTGGAGTAGACAGGTGGCTGAAGATTACCACAAAGCCCACAGGAGTGGAGAGGTAGCTGAAAGTTACCACAAAACCCACAGGGGTGGACAGAGAGATGAAGATTACCACAAAATCCCCAGAAGTGGACAGTGCTGAAGGTTACCACAAAATCCTGAAGGTTACCACAAAACCCACAGGAGTGGAGAGGTGGATGAAGATTACCAAAAAACCCACAGGAGTGGAGAGTTACCATAAAATGCCTGAAGGTTACCATAAAATCCTGAAGGTTACCACAAAATCCACAGGTGTGGACAGGTGGCTGAAGGTTACCAAAAAAATTCCTCAGGAGTGGAGAGGTGGCTGAAGGTTACCAAAAATCCTAAAAGTTAGCACAAAATCTACAGGAGTGGACAGGTAGATGAAGATTACCACAAAACCCACAGAAGTGGAGAGTGCCTGAAGATTACCACAAAATCTACAGGAGAGGTGCCTGAAGGTTACCACAAAATCCCCAGGAGAGGACAGTGCTGAAGGTTACCACAAAATCCTGAAGGTTACCACAAAACCCACAGGAGTGGACACATACACACACCTGGAGTGGACAGGTGGATGAAGATTGCCACAAAATCCCCAGGAGTGGACAGGTGGATGAAGATTACCACAAAACCTACAGGAGTGGACACATACACACACCTGGAGTGGACAGGTTGATGAAGATAGCCACAAAATCGAGTGGACAGGTGGATGAAGATAGCCACAAAACCCACAGGAGTGGACACATACACACACCTGGAGTGGACAGATTGATGAAGATAGCCACAAAATCCCCAGGAGTGGACAGGTGGATGAAGATTACCACAAAACCCACAGGAGTGAACAGTGCCTGAAGGTTACCACAAAATCCCCAGGATCTCCTTCGCCTCAGCGTGACAATCGATGCTGTGCAAGGAGCCAGATCCCTGCTTGTAAATCAGCTCAGCCTGTAATATCTGTCAAGTGTTTGGGGACACCTGGCTATCCACGCTGGATAAATGTCAGCTGTTATTACAGTTTCTTGCTCGGGTTATTGATTTCTCCCCTGCTGCTCTCCCTGGGATGGAGCCACTGGAGGGTTTTTTGGTGGATCAGCTCTTCCTCCTTCAGCTCATCTCACAAACTTTGAGCCCTGAAGGGCAGGGTTGTTATCAGGCCTCATAATTCCCACCCCTGCAAGTGTCCAAGGCCAGTTGGACACTGGGGCTTGGGACAGTGGGAGTTGTGGGAGTGGGATGGGATGAGCTTTAATGTCTTTTTCAGCCCAAACTCTTCTGGGATTCCAATCCTCCCTGGGATGGTGGCAGATGGAACAGCATGGGATTTAAGCCCCCTCCCAACCCAAAGTGATTCTGTGTTAAACAACTCCTGCTTTCAGAGCCCAGCAGGTCAAGCACTGCCCAGCCCCTGAGTGCCTCCTGCCAGGGGCACTGAATGTCCCCTGTGACCCTCCCAGTGATGTTGTGTGTTCTGCTTCTCCTCCAGTGCACACATCCTCACCCTCTCATCCTTTATCCTGGAGATTCTGCTCCTGTGTGAGTGGAAATGTGTTCAGCTCTGTTATTTCAGCCTGAAGGACGAAGTTATCATTCTGTCTCCCAGCAAATGCTCTGCCCTCACCTTTCAAAGCTCAGCCATGAAATGCAAACCTTTGACAGGATCTGATCCCCAGGAGTCCCTACAGTGTTTTAGCTTGGCTGTAAAAGCTGCCTCAGTTAAAGGGGGGAAATAAATTTATTATTTTCTCCTTCCAAATGCAGGGAGTCTTCCCTGCCCCCCTTCTCCCTCCTGCCATCATATCAAGATCAACTTCCCTCGCTACTGTAGAAAATGTTCAGCTTTTAAGGGCAGAAGGGCCCAGCTGTGATTATTTAGTCAGGATTTATTGAAAACACCGATGTGCCAGTCTTGCTTTCCCTAAATCAGCTGCACCAAAGGCAGAAAGACACTGGCTGTGCTGGGTGGAGATGGATGTGCCTCATTAGCAGGGCAGCTGCTGGAGAGACCCTGCTTCTTCTGCAGCCTTTCCTGACCTTCCCACGTTACAGGAGAGCTTCCCAAGTGCCACCAGCCCCAAAAATGTTCTCCTCCTGCCCTGCCATCAAAGCATTTTTTCCCTGCTCCATATGAAGCATTTTTTGGGGTTACCTGTGGGCATCTCTGCCTGGTGCTGGAGTGTGACTCCCCCCAGTAAGAGACCAGCTGCTGTAAATTGACTGTGTGGTTGTGGCAGGGGATGTTGTTGATTTATAGACTGAAGGTCTGGCGTGCTCATCTTTTTAATTAGCATCAGATCCTTGCCTGGGAGCTTCCTCGCATCAACATGTTGCTGTGCCAGGTGCTTTGGAAAGGCAGCAGAAGAGACTCCAGGTCCCCAAGAAGATGCAGTCTGGTGCAATTAGAGGGGAGAGCTGCCGGTGTCACATCTGCTCACAGCTGCAGCGCTGAGAACTGCCCTGAATTTCACCCAGATAAATCCAGGAACCAGCAATTCCAAAGCCTCATCTGGCTGGGCTCAAGCTGCCTGATTGAAAGCCTCAAAATTTAAAATTTAGCTCCAGCTGTGGGGGTGTCCTGGAGAACCAGGTCAGGAGCGGAAGCAGAAGTAGTTCTGTGGCTATTCAAGGTTCAGTGCTGGGCTCTGAATTTATTTATCAATAAATAAATGTGAATTCCGAGTTGCTGAAGGGGCAGGAGCCTCCTCAGTGGGACAAAGCTGGGAGGAGAACCCCAGAATGCTGCAAAGGTGGGTACAGAGAACTCTCTGGAATTCAGCAAGGGGAAAAACAGATCCTGCACCAGGGAGGTGAAACCCCAGGAGCCCAAACAGGCTGGGGGAAGAACAGGATCTGTGTGGTCCTGGTGTGATTTTGTCTGGTAACAAATTGGTTTTGGGGCAGGACAAAGAGAGGTCAGAGTCAGAGACGGGAGTAGAAATAGCCTCTTCCAGCTATGGGTCCCTGTGCCTGGCAGGTATCAGGAAAATTCATCCCCAAACACTAGAGTTCTGTGTCTAAAAAGGAGACAGAGTCCTGGAACTTTATTCCAATCAAGGCAGAGGCCATGGGGCATTCCCCTGGGGTCTCCCCAATTTTTGGAGGATGCAGCCTCCTTTCTATCCCAATTTCCCAGCTGCATTTCCCTTCTCTCTTTCCCCATTTCTGAGGTGCTTGAGAGGTTCAGACTTCCCAGAACACCTGATCCCAAAGATTCCCCTCTAATGTACAACCCTCCCTTTTCATTTCTAATTCTTCCAGAATTTAGGGGGATTTCTTCCCCATTGTTTATTTCATTTTTCAATATCTAATTTCATGTCTCAGCAAACCTAAAGTTTATTTGTAAAATCAAATATCTTTTTCCATTCACCAATCAGTGGAATCCTTCCCGTTGTTTCTTTTCTCTCCCAATGCTGGTTTTATCTCCCAGCAGACCCTCAGCTTGTTTGGAAAGACAAATCCACCATTCCTCTCACTTGGAACTGGATCCAAACCCGGGCAGGACAGGAAAGGGGAGTCGTGTTCACCTCAACGTGACTGAGACACACTTTATGGGTTTCTTTGCCTTTTCTGATTGCACTGGGAGCAGGGGGCAGTAAATCGGTGGATTTTTATATCTTGTGCAAAAGCTGACATTGCTAAAATATCCCATTATCACAAGCTGCCATAAATGAGCTCTTCCAAGAGCCACAGCTGGACTCTGAGGGTGGAAGCAAAGCGATTACAGGAAGCCATGAGCTGCTCCTGGAAGAGCAGTGGGAAAGTCAATAACTTATTAGCACCAGTTTCTGGATTATCTGGTTTCCTGAAGTGTCTCTGTCCCCCACTGCTCGGCTAAACGGGGTTTTTGTTATGCAAAGCCACGGATTGTCAGCCCCCAGTTCCCCCCCTGCAAAGAGCTGGTGTTTAACAGAGTGAGAACAGGGCTGGGAAATGCCAAAGGCAGCGAAGTCACAGCTCGGGGTTGTTTGAAATTCGCCTCTGTTCGCCCTCTCGGTGAGAAATGGTTGAAGAAAGTGAAACATGGCTTTAAAAAATAAATAAATAAAATACCCAAGGCAGTTAGAGCTGATCCATCTGTGTTCAGAGCATGAGGAGAAAGGTTCTGATGGGGAGGTGTCTTGGTTTGGAAAGACAGGAGGCTGCTAAGGAAGGCAGGAGAAAATGAAACCCCTGCCCTCTCCAAATCATTATAAATTTTAAATTAAGGGGCTCTCAGGAACAAAAATTATAGGAGCAGGAAATAACAGTTCTTTAGTAGGGAAGAAAACAAAAGGATAAAATAAACAATGCAGTGAACTAAACCAACACTGCCCGAGTCAGAACCCAACCTGACACCCTGTGGGTCAGGCTGGTGGCAGCAGTGCCATTGGAATTGTGGCTCAGCCCTCCTGCAGTGTCAGGGCTGGTTCTGCTGGAGCAGGGATCCTGGAGAAAGGTGCAGTCTCTGCCTCTGAAGATCCAGGGGCAGAGGCAGCTGCTGTTCCTCTGGGCAATCCAGTGCAGAAGCCGTGCTGGTGTTCCAGAATCTCCAGATTCTATCCGGGTAGGAATGCTTGGCTCCTCCCTCTGGGCTCCCATCTCCCAATGGGATGCTGTAGTTCTTATCAGCCGTGCAGGGACATTCAATAGCTGTTATCAGCGGGTGTCTTCCCAGAGGGAGGTGTGATTGTGGTCACTCAGAGAGAGATAAGGCAAACTGCCCACTGGACAAAAGAGAACTGCCATACAGATGGTAATAGAATACATCCTGCCTTGCAGTCTGGGACATGAGGGATGAGGAATTTGTCATCCTTTTGTGGGGAGAAGTCCCTGCAGTTCCTCACCTTGGAACGGGTGCCAGGTGGGCAAGGAGGAAAAACTCTTTGACCACTGAAACTTGAGAAGTTCAGTCCCAGCCTTCCCAGAACCTTCCAGACACTTTGTGTGGATTTTTGGGCCACTCTGGAAAACTCCTGGAAGCTGTCCAGTGGTTGTAGACAAGGAAAGAGGAGCTTGGTGCTTGCAATGAGTTCCACAAGAGGAATTCTCTGTTTGCTCCCATCCTCCTTCACATGCACTAAATTAATTTACTTATTTGATGGACCATAATGTGTGTGTCACCACTAAAGCAGGATGTACACAGCTTTATAGAGATGTATTTCCTGCACCATTAAACCACTCTCCCTGTGACAGGGCCTGTGAATAAGTTCCAAGAGGTAACCTCAAATGTTTTAGGGCACGGCTTTCTAATAAATATATATGGATATCTGCCCTTGGAAACTCTTTGGGATGCAGCAGATTAGAAAGGAGGGCAGTAGGTTGGGGAGGAAAAGCCTGTTAGCAAATTGGTTTGAACATTCAGCACCTCTGCTGCTTTTTCTCTGCTCTGAGTACACATGGCAGGGTAATTTATGTCCTGGAATTACAATCCATACGAATTAGCCTGGCACAAATAGATCATTTCTTAATAATAATGACAAGATGCTTCAAGGAATGATGATGAGAACAGCACTTTCTTATGTGTTCTGCTTTAGTGCTGAGTAATTATCTAATCATTTCCTTGTAGGGATATAAAAAGGGTTTTATTCCCCCTCTTATAAAGCAACAAGTGCTTTTTGGAGGCTGTGATGTGAAACAAAGCCCGGAAATAACAATAATAGCTCCATTTCTGTGTTGACAGCCCAGGGAGAGTGCCCTACCCCATTCAGGCTTTAAGGGAATGTCCAAGTAGGGAAATCCATGGTTTGGTCTGGGGTAAATTCCTTCTCTTTCACTTCAGGAGTGAGAAACTTGATGTTTATAGCAAGATGTGATCACAGGATGAGTTGGGTTCCAAGGGACCTCATGGATTCTTTCCTTCCACCCCCTGCCATCCTCTTGTGGGCTCCCTTCAGGCACTGCAAAGCCAAAATTAGGACACCCCAAATCTTCTGTTTCCCATTCTGAACAATCCCAATTCCCTCAGCCTTTTGATTTGCAACCAGAATTCTTTCTCTGAGCTGCCTGTGCTTTGTACATCACCAAGCCCAGTGGTCCAGGGAAAGATTGTGCTTCCAGGTGCCTCTGCAAGATTAATTATTGAGCTGCTGATTAGTGGGGAAAACCAGGTTTTTCTCTCTGTTCTCCCTCCCTGCCTCACCTGTTGAGCTCCAGGTGTTCGGTGAGCGGAGCTGCCTCTCCCTCTCCCACCCCTGGGGTGGACCTTGCATAATTCCCTTTGCCTGCCTGCTGTTACCATAGCAATAAGTCACGATTAAGAAACCTTCTTTGAGTCGTGTTTAATCCTGTGGAGTCCTGGCAGGGCTGATGGTCACAGGGCTCTGGTGAGCACTCCAGTGCTTGGATCCTTTGCTTTGCTCAGGAGGTGCCAAAATCCAGGCAGGAACCCCGGAGGAGCCTGTGCTGCTCCAGCCCTGCCATTCCTTTTGTTTGCTCTGCTGCCTTTTGGGGCTGTTTTCAGCATTTTTAGAGTCCTTCAGAGGTGGTTGGTGGGAAGGAGCATGGATTTTCCATCTGCAAATACTCCTTGTCCCAGGAATGAGATTCTCTCCAGTGCCTGTGGAAGCAGAAGCTCTGTGGGGTTACACTGGTCCTTAAACACTTCCAATATTGCAGTTGGCTAAATTGGAATGTGATTTCCCCCAAAACCTGTTTTCTTGCTTAGTGGCTGTTACAAAAACATTTTCAGCAGTATTTTTACCCAATTGCTCCCTCCTTGCAGCTGTTATTTGTGACGGTGTTCACAGGGGTCTCAGGATGAGGGAAGAGATGAGGATCTGACTCCATGTTTCAGAAGGCTGATTTATTATTTTATGATGTATGTTACATTAAAACTATACTAAAAGAATAGAAGAAAGGATTTCATCAGAAGAAAGGATTTCATCAGAAGGCTGGCTAAGAATAGAAAAAGAAGGAATGATAAGAAAGGCTTGTGGCTTGGACTTTCTGTCTGAGTCAGCTGGGCTGTGATTGGCCATTAATTAGAAATATCCAACATGGGCCAATCAAAGATCTACCTGTTGCATCCCACAGCAGCAGATAATCAATGTTTACATTTTGTTCCTGAGGCCTCTCAGCTTCTCAGGAGGAAAAATCCCAAGGAAAGGATTTTTCATACAAGATGTCTGCGACAGTTATTTCCCACAAGCTGGATCGCTCCTGTGCTGCTGCCAATTCATTCCCTCCCCCAGGTGTCATCAGCCCCCTCCAAACCCTGCCTGGGGTGGAGGACACGGCCCCCACGTGCACAGGAGGAGCAGGAGAGCAGCTCCCCGAGGTTTTCCATCACTTGTTTAACCCGCTGGCCCTTGAGCAGCAGTGGAGTGAGAAATGGCTTTTCCTGGGGCTCTGCCCTTGTGGATAATTACCTGCAGGTTGCAGGAAGGGAGGAAGGAGCGGCTCCTGCGTGTCAGAAGCTGCTGAGGTGGCTCTTGTCACCGTGCTGGGGGACACAGCACTGAAATCATGTCCCAATAACCTGTTGACACCATGACTAAAACATCCTAAATAAGCAGGAGGAGTCGGCTCTGTCCTCAGCCGGGCTGAGCTCCCTTTGTTTCAGTGTTTGTGCTTTTTCTGCAGAGGTTGGTGCTGCCCTTGGCTCTTCCTCCTCTTCTCACAGCCCTCAGTGCACTGTAGGTCATGCTGGCCATGCTGAGAAGCAAAAAAAAAATGGGAAAAACCAGGAAAAACTGAGTGCTGGAGGATAACAAGATTTTTCCACAGCCCTCAGTGCACTGCAGGTCATGCTGGCCTTGCTGAGAAGCCCAAAAAATTGGGAAAAACCAGGAAAAACTGAGTGTTGGAGGACAACAGGATTTTTCCAAAGGTGTACGGAAGAATTGGGAAGTTCCGGATGAGGACTTGATGATAATGATGATTATGATGATGATGATGTGATTTTAAGGGATGGGAGTTTATCCAGGCAATAATTAATCCCCATTTAGCCCCCTCACCTCTTGCTCAGGACTGACATGGGGAATTCCATTTTTTGTATCAGTTTTGCATGGACCAACACATTTCATTCTCCTTGATTCTATGAAAAAAAAAAAAAAAAAAAAAAAAGCCCTGCTGAAAGGCCCTGGGCAACTTTGTGTGATTGAAACATAAAATCCATCACAATAAAAAGCAGCCAATGTATCCAGGAACGTGCATTAATTGAAGCAAGCACTCTGAAGCCTTTCAATGACACCAAATTAATAATACTAAACCCCAGTGCTGGGTGATGAGCTGCCTTCATTGTGAGCCTGAGTACATTTCCACATTTACAACCTCGCCGTGAATTGTGCTGCTCTTGCCTGTGTGGGCTCCTAATTGAGATTTGAACTGCTAGATAACTATTAGCATGTAAATCAGAAATAGTGGGAATAATAATAATAATACAAATGTTCTTAACCTACTCAACTGCTGGAACAATACTGCAGACAGAGAAGGATGATCCTGCGAGTGAGGTGGCTTCTGGATGTGAAGATTAGAGAACAAAAATACACTTGGCCTGCCTGGGTGCTTGTTATTTTATTACATGCTATTATATATATTATATATATATAAATAATGTATTTTTTAAGCTACATGATCTGCTCTTGTTGCTGTACCCCACTGATAATCTGTGTAAATGCCACAGCACAAGTGTGGAAGAAAATGATTTTGAATTCTCAGACTGATTAACCCTCTGTGTGCCACCAGAAAGGTTGGGTTTTAGTGGTGCTACTGCTACATTAGGATTATCTGCCCTGTTTTTTATTTCTTTGGTATAATTTAAAAAATAAAAGGTCACTCTGGCTAATAATTTGTTTCCTGATGTATCAAAGCTTCTAACACAGCCAGCATGAATTATATTTGTCCAATAGTCATGAATTATTGGTGAAACATTTCAGTCTGACTTGCTGGCCTGAGTGTCAGGGTCAGGCCTTCTGTTTCCTTTTATTTTCTTCTGTTTCCTTTATTTTCTTCTGTTTCTTTCTTTCCTTTTATTTTCTTCTGTTTTCCTTCTGTTTCCTTCTGTATCCTTCTAATTTTTTTCTATTTCCTTCTGTTTCCCCCTCTGTTTCCCACACTGGCTGGGGCAGATCTGGATCTTTCCAAACCTCCCTTTCAGTGCCCAATTCCCCCAAACCTCCCTGCTCCTCAAGCCCAGGAGGGACAGAGGGAAATGAGCAGGTTTGGATTCCCCATCCCTGGAGATGTCCAAGGATGGGCTGGAGGTGGCACTCAGTGACAGGGTGGGGATTGATCACAGGTTGGGTTTGGTGGCCTTGCAGGGCTTTTCCAGTGCCCTAGATTGCAATGCCATTTGTATTCTATTGCCATCTGTTAGGGGTGTGGCAGTTATCTTCTGTTCATTGGGCAATTTTCTTTATCTCTTCCACAAACCAATCCTCCCTCTGAGGAGAATCTGCTGTTAATGGGCCATTGAATGTCACTGCATGGCTGATAAAATTCCATCATCCCATTGGAGATGCTCCACCCAGAGGGAGGAGCCAAGCATTCCTACCTGGATATAATCTGAGGTTTGGGGACACCAGAACAGCCTTCAGAGGAACCAAGCATTCCTACCTGGGTATAATCTGAGGGTTTGGGGACACCAGAACAGCCTTCAGAGGAACCAAGCATTCCTACCTGGATATAATCTGAGGTTTTGGGACACCAGCACAGCTTCTCCACTGGATTCCCAGAGGAGTAGCTGCCTTTTCCAATGGATTTTCTGAGGAAGACTAACCTTTCTACAAGATCCCTGCTCCAACAGAACCACATCTGACACTCCAATTGGACTGCAGCCACAATTCCCATTGAACTGTACCAACACCCTGACCAACAGGGTGTCAAGTTCTGTTCTGACTCTGTCAGTGGTTTTTCTTTTGTATTATTGCATGTATTTTAGGTTTTGGGGTTTTTTTTCTTTTCCTAATAAATTGTATTTCTGACTTGGAGCCTCTCATTGGTTTTGCTTTCAGACCAGAACATCCAGCCTCAGAGATTCTGTGAAATGAAGTCAGAGTTGCTCCACGCTGGAAATTGCAGGGTTGGCAGTTTTAGGATGTTGTGGTGTTTATCTGCTGCTGTAAATGGAGCTGCCAGACTGCCCTGGCTCCAGCCAGGATCTCCCTCTCTCCCTCACACCATTCTCCTGCCTTTTAATGACGTGTCCATTGCTGTGCTCCCTTCAGCCAGGGAGCAGGATTATCACTCTTATTTTATTACTCATGACAGCGTGAGATTTTTCAAGCCCTTGCAAACGCAGTTTGGCCAATCACTTTGTAAGTGATTGGGTTATGGTGAATTATGGAGTTCTTTCTTTCTGCTCCCAGCAGATAAAAATACATTTCCTCAGAGCTAATCTCGGTGTAAAACCCAAATCCTGTCTCCATCTGTAATGTGTGATGTGATTTGAGCAGGGGCTGACAGAGAAGAGCCTTAATGAGAGGAGCCATCACCAACGCCAGATTTTGGGGCTGGTTCTTCTCCGTCTGAGGGCTTGAGAGAAAACACTCAGAGATTTGATGGGCCCAGTTACAGAGGCTTTGACAGAGGAGCTGAATTCCTTGAGTCACTTGTGGAATGTTGGTTTGTCAGCATCAATAGCAGCAGCTCCAGCAGAGTGACAGCTCAGCCTGGGGATTCTACTCCAGGCACGTCCTTGGCCATAATCCCTTTGCTCAGGGCTGAGCTACAATTACACATAATTATGAGCAAGGGTATCAAACCCCCCTGCAGAGCCTGTGCTGGTTAATGCCAGCAAACTGTGAATTTCTGATCCACCTCTGCAATCACCTCTTGCTTTGTCTTCTTATCATCAGGATTTAATATGAGGACTGGCAAGTGAGAAACTCACCCTCTCCTCTCCCCCTTGTTTGTTGTCACACTTGAATTAAAGTGGGGGGTTTGAAAAATAAATAAAAATTTAAATTGCATTTTATTTTCTTACCAGCTGCTAACTCTCCGAGACCGATTGGGGAGATCAATTATCACAGCGGTGAATAAATCTAATTTTTCAATATAATTTACGGTAATTCCATATCCTCTGCCTGAGAAGCAAATAGTGCTGGCTGGTTGCCAAAACGGGGCTTGGAAAGAACTTCAGAAGAATCCTCATAGAACGAGCAGCAGCTCCAACAGCCAGGACTCCTGCTCTGCCCATGGTGCCAGGGGTGGGGAGGGCTGGATTTGTCTGCTCCAAGGAAATTCCCCTGGAAAACTCTGGAATTTGCTTTGGGGAGACAACCACAATGGAATTATGAATATTTTCCTAGTTTTGTGGAGGATTCTGGTTTATGGGGTGTGAGGATCCTCTGTTGGGCTCAGCTGAGCTCTGGATCATAATCCACGTGTGGGATTCATCCCTGTGGCTCTCTGCAATGTCCAAAATAAGGGAGATGCTGGGAGCACTCCCCTGGGTCAGATGGGCTCAGGGCTTTGGCACAGGCCTGACCCTCTGGAATGTGGCAAACACATGAGGAAGGTCAGCCTCAAGGTGTTAGCAGTGGGCAGGAGACAGGATGGCAAATCTGGCTGATAATCACATCCCAGGATATCAAATCTGGCTGATATCACATCCCGGGATATCAAATTTGGCTGATATCACATCCCAGGATATCAAATCTGGCTGATATCACATCCCAGGATATCAAATTTGACTGATACCACATTCCAGGATATCAAATCTGCTGATACCACATCCCAGGATGGTAAATCCAGCTGATACCACATTCCAGGATGGCAAATCCAGCTGATAACCACATCCCAGTATGGCAAATATGGCTGATATCACATCCCAGGATATCAAATCTGGCTGATATCACATTCCAGGATATCAAATCTGGCTCTGCATCTCATTGTGCAACCCCTGCAGGTCCAAAAGCATTTTCTGCCTCTGCAGAAGGAGTCAGAGGTGCTGTTCCTTCCATCCAACACAGGATTGAAACATTTCACATAAAAACTCACATTTAAAGTATTTGGTAACTCCCCAAGCACTGCACCCATGGCTGAATTTTGGCTGCTGGGACATTGTCCTGTGTCTGCTGCTCTGCATCTCATTGTGCAACCCCTTCAGGTCCAAAAGCATTTTCTGCCTCTGCAGAAGGAGTCAGAGGTGCTGTTGCTTCCATCCAGCCCAGGATTGAAACAGCACCTCCCCCAAATTGCCCCAAAATGCAGGGTGTGGCTTTTACTGGAGTGGAACTTGTCATTTGGACAACAGAGGGCTGGATGCTAATCTGGAAAATCACACACACCACAAAGGGCACGGGGGAATGTACAAACATCAGGGGGAAAAAAGGCAGAAATTGCAGTTATTGAGTGAACAAGGTAAAAGGAAAAATCTGTGACCTGGCAGGTGACCTTCTCCTGGCTGTTGTGTTCTCTGAGAGCTGCAAGTGTTTGCGCTACAGCTTCAACAGCACTGCATGCCAGGGCCACTCTGCACTGAGAAATGACAATAATTTCTTTGTTTGTGCATTAATGCAAAGGGGAGGAATCAATCTGACCAGCTTGGGGATGGATCTTTAATGCAAGGTACAATAATGTGCTGGATGAGCCATAAATAAAAATCCTTTCCTGCTTTTTTGCATCTCAGGCCTTGGTGTATGTGCAGCACCCTTGGTGACGCCCAGAGAGTTGCAGCTCCCAATCTGTTTGTCCTGGGGCTTCCAAAATGAAAGGATTTCTAAATTAACTGCATTATTTCTACTCCTGGTAGATTTAAAGTGAGTTTTTAAATAAACACAAGGTGTTTTGCAGCCTCTTTATGTTTCCCCCACCCTGTCCAACGTGTGCAGGGGGTTTATTTTAATTATTTATGCCCATTTGCAGTCACCTGAACACCAGACTTTTCCAGAAACGCCATCAGTGCCCAGGAAGTGCTGCCAGTGTTGCCCTTCCTGCCCCAGCCATGGAGCCACTCTGGGGAAATGGGGTTGGAACAGGGAATATTGAGTTTTCCCTATGGATTTCCACATGGAGATGAGTTGTAGAGGCACAGGCCTGGCCTTGGGCACTTCCAGCCCCTCATTCCCCCAGCCCTGCTGGGCAAGGCTGCTCTGGGTGTGCCCGGATGGGTCAGAGCAGTTTGGGTTGGTGCGGGTGAGCAAAGGCAGCTGCACACATTTCTGGGGCACACCCAGGGGTTTGCACGCTACAAATCACACCCAGGGGTCTGCACGCTCCAAACCACACCCAGGGACCTGCATTTTCTGTGTCACGTCCAGGATCTGCACATTCTGTCACACCCAGGGTTTGCACACTCCAAATCACACCTGGGATGTGCACACTCCAAATCACACCCAGGGATGTGCACACACTGTCACACCAGGGATCTGCACACTCTGTGTCAGACTCAGTGATCTACACACTCTGCCACACCCAGAATATGTGTGACACTCTGTGTCACACCCAGGATCTGCACACTCCAAATCACACCCAGAATCTGCACATTCTGTATCACACCCAGGATTTCCACTTTCTGTGTCACACCAGGGATCTGCACACTCTGTCACACCAGGGATTTGCATTCTCTGTGTCACACCCGGGGATCTGCACATTCCAAATCACACCCAGGGATTTGCGCACTCTGTCACACCAGGGATCTGCATATTCTGTGTCACACACAGGATCTGCACACTCCAAATCACACCCAGGATCTGCACATTCTGTGTCACACTCAGTGATCTGCACACTCCATATCACACTCAGTGACACTTACAAAAGATTTAATTGTTTGCACCCCTGGTCTGTGCCCAGGGAGCTCCTGTGTGTGTCACAGGGAGTGAAGATCCAAACCCCTTAAGCTTTGTCCCTGACAGATCCCAGGAGAAGCAGCTGTTTCCAGACCTGGGCTGATGTTCCAAGTGGTGACACTTTATTCACCTGTCCGTGTCACCTGAACCCTGTGCTCTGGGGCTCCTGGGTGGTGACAGGAACCCCTGGATAATCCACTGGGAGTTTCTGCTGCTTGGCACCACTCCCAGGACACTTTTCCTGCTGTTCACAAAATCCTGGAACAGTTTGGCTTGGAAGGGACCTCCAAACACATCTCATTCCAAGGCAGGGACATTTCCACCAGACCAGTTCCAAGCCCTGCCCTACCTGGCCCTGCTTATTTCAGGTTCACTTGAGGGGTAGGAATTGGCATAAAATTGCAAAAAAATAAACCCCAAAATCCCCCAAAACCTGGGAATGTAAAAAGATATAGACAGCAGGGAGCTGCTGGAGGTTGCAGAAGCATTTTGATGTTCATATGCTAATTGCATCCCAGCGCCTCACAAACTGCAATCACTCCATTGTTTTTGTGCCATGTGCTTTTGAAAGGATTTCACTGAAACCTCCTTAATGAGGCAGGCACGGGAGTGAGGGAGGTGTGCCGGGGATGGAAATTTCTCCTGAACGCTCCACGTTCATTCTTCCTTGATTTCATCTTAGCAAACTTGTACCCTTTACAGGCAGAAAGAAGGATTTGAGAGCCAGGCCTGCTCTGGCATGAAGGGAAGGTGCTGTGATGATCGTGGGTACCTGGAGAAGGGCAGGAAGGAGCTGTGATGCTCCTGGGTACCTGGAGAAGGGCAGGAAGGACCTGTGATGATCCTGGGTACCTGGAGAAGGGCAGGAAGGAGCTGTGATGCTCCTGGGTACCTGGAGAGGGCAGGGACAGAGTGGCTCTCCCTCCTGGGATGCGGGGAAGGAGCTGGGATTCTTCTGGGTACCTGGAGGAGGGCACACACAGGGTGGCTGTCACTCCTGGGATGCAGGAAAGGAGCTGAGATGCTCCTGGGTACCTGGAGGAGAGCAGGGACAGGATGACTCTCACTCCTGGCACCCAAGGAAGGAGCTGAGATGTTCCTGGGTACCTGGAGGAGGGCAGGGACAGGGTGGCTGTCACCATGTGCTCCCTCCTGGCACACAAGGAAGGGGCTATGATCCTCCTGGGCACCTGGAAAAGGGGCAGGGACAGGGTGGCTCTCACTCCTGGCACCCAGGGAAGGAGCTGAGATGCTCCTGGGTACCTGGAGAAGGCACACACAGGGTGGCTGTCACTCCTGCCATGCAGGGAAGGAGCTGTGATGTTCCTGGGATGCAGGAAAGGGGCTGTGATCCTCCTGGGTACCAGGAAAAGGGCAGGGACAGGGTGGCTCTCCCTCCTGGGATGCAGGGAAGGAGCTCTGATCTTCCTGGGTACACTCAGGGTGATTGTCACTCCTGGCATGCAGAGGAGGGGCTGAGATCCTCCTGAGCACCTGGAGGAGGGCAGGGACAGGGTGGCTGTCACCACGTGCTCCCTCCTGGCATGAATGGAAGGAGGTGTGATGCTCCTGAGCACCGGGAGAAGGGCACACACAGGGTGGCTGTCACTCCTGGCATGCAGGGAGGTGCTGCTGTCCCTGAGAAGAGCTCAAGGGAGATCCCAAGGCCTCTGGGAGATGGTTCATAAATCCATAAATCTGGCAAAGACCTTTAAGATCTCCAAGTCTAACCCTCAGCCCAGCAGCACCACAGTGCTCACCTCTAAGCCATGTCCCCAGTGTCACATCCACACATTTCTGAGCCTTTCCAGGGATGGTGACTCCACCACTGCCCTGAGCAGCCCATTCCAATGCTGTACAACCCTTTTTGTGACAAATTCTGTCCCTAAAATGTGATCTAAACCTCCCGTGGCACAGCTTGAGGCAGGTCCTGCAGCAAGGCTGTGCTGCTGGGTGCTGCAGCTTTGCATCCCTCAGCTCAGAGCCCCAGCCAGGCTCGTGGTTTTTTTGGAACAATCGGGATGTGCTGGAGTTCTGTGGAGCCCAAAGAGCTGCGGGAACCTCGGTGACCCCGAGAGTGCTGGGAGGAGCCCTCAGAGCCGTTAATTACAATGTCCTCAGGCTCTTTCTCAGCCCTTTGCAAATGTTAACCCTGTGGGCAGCAGCAGCAGCATAAAAAGCCTTTTATTTCCCCTTCTAAATGTGCTGCTGCAATTAGATTTTTTTTCTTTTTTCTAGCTGAGAGGAGAAGGCAATGAGGCTGTTGCCAGGGAAGGGTGCTCATCATGGAGGTGACTTCTATTTTGTGTCTGGTTTGGGTTTATTTATTTCTCTTATTCCCAGCACAGGACACAATTCCAGTGAACTGTGGTGTGCAGGAGTGAGGCTTGGTAAAATAGGAGCAGCCCTAAATCTTCAGCAGGGGCCTGATGAGAACCCCAACACTTCCCAAATTGCAGCAGAGCTCCAGCAGCCTCCCTGTCACAGCTCTCCCTGTTCTCCATCATTTTGAACACGAGCTGATAAAATTGAAAGGACAAGTCTGTATTTCTTGCCCACTCAGCAGTAAAATGTATAAAACATTTGGAATCTCATAAGATTTTCCAGACCAAAATGTTTTCAGAGTGTGTAGCTGCAGTTTCTGAAATGAGCCTGCCTGGAGGGTGAATTTCAATCAGGGCACCTTTTCCCCCCCCTAATTTTAGCACATCCTGGGAAATGATGCCTCGGAATCTGTGGGAGCCTGAGGTTTTTAGGAGCAGGGTGAGCTACAGGATCACCTCACCTGCCAGGGAGCCCCATCCAGGTGGGATTCTGAGCCTCCAGGTGAGGATGAGGCAGCTTCATCCCCTGCTGAGGTGTTTCCAGTGGTTCCTCACTCCATTCCCAGGAGGATGGGATGGAGTGGGGAGTAAGGAACCTTTAGGATGCAGTTTTCTCTTGGGAATGACTGTGGTGCTTCCTGCTGTGTAATGTGTGGCATTCACATTCCCTGAAAAATCCCTTCACCCAGGATTTTTCTCCTGGGAAGCTGAGAAGCCTCAGAGAAAAAGGAAAACAATAATTATCTCATTTGCTTCTCCTGTGTTTTGCTCCTTTGGAATGTGTTTAAAAAGGAAAACAGTTCTTATTTCATTTGCTTCTCCTGTGTTTTGTTCCTTTGGAATGTGTTTGGAGATTGTTTACCCACAGGTGATTGTTTCATTGGATTCTGCTGTGAATTGTTTTCACTCTTTGGCCAATCAGTGCCGAGCTGTGTCAGGACTCTGAAAAGAGTCACGAGTTTTCATTATTATCTTTTATATTTCATTATTATAGTTTATTATTTTCATTATTATCTTTTTAGCATTCTGTAAGTATCCGTTCTGTATTCTTTAGTATAGTATTCTTTAATATGACATATTAAAGAATATATAAATATTCTTTAGTATTCTTTTAAATATTCACCCCCCTAAAATAATAAATTAGCCTTCTGAGAACATGGAGTCAGATTCATCATTCCTCCCTTCATCGGGGCACCCCACAATTACGATATGTAATGGGCAGGCATTAAAGTGATGAGAATTTCCAGGGGAAATTCTTACATCAAGCTGATAAATTCAGTGGTAACTCCAGCCTCAGAGTGACAGCCAGTGGTGCATCTCATCTTTTGTCCTGTTAGAAATAAAAAAAAAAATTAAAAACCCCAAACTACCTTGAAATATTCTGTTTTTCCAGTACAAAGACAATGCTTTGGAGGATGACAAATCCCATCCCACTCAGCCAAGTCAGAGCCTTTACATTCATTAGCTCAGTGCTTGTTTCCCTCCTTTGATGCACCTGGTTCCCACCTCCACTCCTGCTCACGCTCTGATTTCCTCTGTGAGCCATTTTTTGGGTTTTGTGGAGGCATCAAAGACAGGCATTGCTGTGTTTAAAGAACATATAAACTTTTAATTTGATGGCATTATGATCAGCTGAAGACAGGTCCTTTTTGTTCGTGTTGCTTTGCTTAGACACGTGCCAAGAGAAATTGAAATGTAAAAATAGCTGTCCTTCCTTAAACAGTTCTATTCCATAAGGCTGGGAGGGATGGGAGTTTGTTCTGGGAAATAGGGGAGGACTGAAGGACTCTGAAGTGACTTCTGGCCTGGCTTTGGGACTGATTTGTCATTTGGCTCTGACTCAGCAGCAGCAGCAGGAGGAATTTGTCACTGCTCTGTGGGTGTCGGTGTTCACACTCTGTGTCTGTGCCCTCCCAGCCCAGTGCACACCTATTGTGTTTGCGCTCCCTCCAGATGAAGGCAGGAATGATGAATCTCACTCCATGTTCTCAGAAGGTTAATTTATTATTTTATGATATTATTTTATATTAAAGAATACAGAAAGGATACTTACAGAAGGCTAAATAGCTAATAATGAAAACTTGTGAGTCTCTCCAGAGTCTGACCCAGCCTGGCCCTGATTGGCCAAAGAGTGAAAACAACTCGCTGCAGAATCCAATGAAACAATCACCTGTGGGTAAACAATCTCCAAACACATTCCACACATGAGCACAACACAGGAGAAGCAAATGAGATAAAAATTGTTTTCCTTTTTAAACAAATTCCAAAGGAGCAAAACACAGGAGAAGCAAATGAGATACTTATTGTTTTCTCTGAGGCTTCTCAGCCTCCCAGGAGAGAACTCCTGGGTGAAGGGATTTTTCAGAAAATGTTAATGTGACACAGACCTTGAAGATCACCTCAAAGCCTATGTGGGCCCAGCCCAGGGGCTGGAGCTGCTCATTTATTGAGGGGCAGAGGCAGAAATTCTCCCTTCTGGAAAAACCCTTCTTTTGGGTTTTTTTTTGACATTCTATGTCAATTCTTACCCCCCAGCTGAAGTTCAAATAACCAGAGCCAGGTTGGCCAGGGGTAGAGGGCATCCTTTGAATCTGCCAATCCCTCGGGGCCCATCTGGAATAGCAGGACTGACAGACAGTGCTGGGAGGGGAAAGGAGAGGTGACTGACACACCTGGGAGGGAATCACCAGGGGAGGAACCCGAGGTTCTGGGGTAAACCCTGAAATCACAACACAAACTACACCTTCCCTTGGAAGAGGTGAAGGAAGTGGCTCCTCTTTGCTGCTTGTGCAACCACAAAAAAGCCATTTCCAACCCCACAGTTTACCCAGCTAAACCAACAGCAGGGACTGTGGGAACCTTGGGAGCAGCCCTGGCACTTCCAAATGGATCAATTGGAATTGATTCCTGCAGAACTGTGGCAAATAAACTCCCCCTCCCCATTTCCTGGGCTCTCAGCACAAAGCTCCTTGTTGTGGCATGTAAAATATTTATACCTCACTACTAAGCTGTAACTTACATTACCCATAAATGAGTTCAACAAAACCTTTTCAGAAAGCATTTTATTCTTCAGCAGGGAAGTGCTTGGCGCTCTCCAGAGTTCTGGGCTTTGATTCTACACCCCCTCCCTTATTTCATCTGTTCAGGAACAACTTGCATTTCAGGGAATGGTGTTTAAATTTTTTATTTCTTGTCTGTTTGGGAAGCTGTGTCATTTTGTCAGGGTTTTTTGTTGTTGTTGTTTTCTATATGTTTCTTCAGACTGGTAAATGTATCTTTTTTCTCTCTTTTAAAACAGAGGAAAGCTAATATTCCATTTGAGCTCTTGAATTGGGGAATCAGCTTTGAATTTCCAGCTCCTCTGCCCTGGACTCCTGGGTTTCCTTGGGCAGATTTAGCAGCTTATTGAAACTCAGCTGAACTTAATTATCAGCAGATGTGAACACCTTTTAGAGTTCAGTTAAATTACACTCACTGTGCCTCCAGCAGATGGAAACTGTTGTTAACTTTATTTTCTTGGTGGAGGAGCCAGGAGGCTGAGGGGACACCTGAGTGAGGATGTAGAAGGATTCTCCTGAGAGATTCCTCTTCTGGGCTATTTGGGGGGATTTATTCAATCATGGGATGATTCAATTAATTCCATTCAATTCACAATTCAATTTATTGAATCGTGCAGTGAATTCATGGAATGATCCAGTCCTGAGCTGGAAGGGTCAAGGATCATTGATTCCAACCCCAGGCCCTGCACAGACACCCCCCAAATCCCACCCTTCAAGCACTCCTGGAGCTTTGGCAGCCTTGGGAATGTTCCAAGGTTCTTGGGGGAAGAGCCTTGTCCTAAATCCATCCTCATTTTCCATCAGGAGGAGCTGCAGCCCCTCTGAGCTCTGCCCTCGATCTCCTCCTCTCCAAGTGCCCTCAGCTGCCCCTTCACCATTCCTGGCCCTCCTCTGGACCCTCTAAAAGGTGAAATTCCCTGAAATCCCACCTGGAGAACAGGCAAAGCAGCACCTTGGTAGGAGAAAAGGGAATTCCCTGCCTGGAATGGGATCTGCAGCCCCTCTGAGCTCTGTCCTCAGCTGAGCACCCCAAGTGCCCTCACCCACTCCTCCTGTGCCCCCCAGACCCTTCCCCATTTCTGCAGCCTCCTTTGGACACTTCTACTGATTCTTGAGTTACTCTAAATTGAGTTTTTAGTTCTGTCTGAGCCAGAGGAGCTGTGGAGTGACCAACATTCATGTCCAGCTCTGCTGCAGCCCCACCAGGGCCTGCCTTTGGCTTGGTCAGGAGCCTTTGGGACTAAATTGTGATTGTTGGGAAAATCCAGGGAAATGAGACCAAAACCAGCTTGTAGTTTTCCAAGAAACTGTGGGAACAGCTTTGCTTTGAGGGTTTCTCCTGCCAGCACCCCTGGGTAATTCCACCAGCACTGACCGTCCTCTGTGCTGTTTGTCCCAGGCCATTTTCAGGGACAAAAGTGACGATAATTCCCATCCCTGTCCCTGCACAGGCCATTTTCAGGGACACAGTGGGGACAGTAATTTCCAGTCCTTTGTGCTGTTTGTCCCAGGCCATTTTCTGGGACACGATGGGGACAGTAATTCCCACCTCTGTTCTTTAAGGCTTCCAGGAAAAGTCTTGTGGGGTTTTTTGCTGTTGCTGCCTGTGTGGGTCCATTCCTGTGATGCCATGATGATTTTTTTACCTCTTTTTATATATCCCTTAACAGGGTCTGGCCTTTAATTTTAGGACCAAGGAAGGGGCATCACCTGCCCAGAGTTATTATTTTCTGAGGAACCCTTTTCAAAAGGAACAGCACAGGGAGCTGATTCACCGGTGCAATTTCTCTCCTTTCCCTGAAAGAATTCACCTTCATCAAATTGGCTTGCACCTAAAAAGGCCCTTTTCCTCCCCAAAACATCCTTGTGCTGCTGCACAGAGAAATATGCTGCTTTCATGAGTTTAATAATTAAAAATGCACTTTAAAAAAAAAAAAATCCTTCTGCACACTCTGTAGGAAAGGTCTGGTGCATTTATTGGAGCCTCTCATGGATCCTTATAGTTTTATGGGCACTTTAGAGCAGGAATAAAGATCTTTTTTATATTCCAAAAGCAGATGTCTTTGGAACTGCCATCCTGTTCTGCACAGCCCCAGCGTTTTCCTCTTTAAGATGTTGCATCTGGACACAGGTTTTTACCTTTCCTTTTTCCAGAGATGAGCCAGTTTAGGGCAGGGGAATCTCCCTCAGCTGGTTCCATGTCCTGTTGTCACTGTCACATCCTGGGGACTCTGCCCTGCACAACCTGAGTGTGATGAGGGTGGCTCTGCCAGATGCTCAGACCTTGAAATTCTCATTTTTTAATTCTCATTTATATATTCTTTATGTCTTTATTTCTCGTTCTTCCCAAACTTGAGGTACATAAAAGCATTGATGGGAATCTTTCATGTGGAGATGGACCCAAAGCCTCAAGCTGAATCCTTCAGGAATTCTCACCCTCATCCTCCTCCTCACACCCAGCATTAAATGGACCTTGATGAGGGGTCTCTCAGCAGCAGATTAAATTCTAATGTAGTTATGAGGATGGGGATGTTGTTATCTCATTTTCCATCTCTAAAAGGATGACCAGGGAGGTCACTCTGCCCCTGTACTGGTGAGGCCACACCTCGAGGGCTGTGTCCAGTTCTGGGCCCTCAGTTTGGGAAGGACATTGAGATACTTGAGGGCCAGTGTTAGATTAAAACCAGAATTTTGTTGCTAGAGTATTTTTAGCTGTGGGTGTATTTTATTTGCTTTGCCCCCAGATGAAGGCAGGAATGATGAATCTCACTCCATGTTCTCAGAAGGTTAATTTATTATTTTATGATACTATTTTATATTAAAGAATGCTATACTAAAGAATACAGAAAGGATACTTACAGAAGGCTAAAAAGATAATAATGAAAACTTGTGACACTTTCCAGAGCCTAGACACAGCTTGGCCAATGAGTAAAAACAACTCACATCAGAAATCCAGTGAAACAATCTCCAAACACGTTCCACATGAGCACAACATAGGAGAAGCAAATGAGATAAGAATTGTTTTCCTTTTCTCTGAGGCTCCTCAGCTTCCCAGGAGAAAATCCTGAGTGAAGGCATTTTCCAGAAAATGTGAATGCCACAGTGGGTGTTGCAGGGAGGAGCAGGAGCTGATCTCAGGGTGTTTGGCAGCTGTTTTACCTTTGGAAAATCCATGTGGAATGGGGTGTTTGTTGTGCTGGAGGTGGAGATTGAGGTTTGTGTCTGTGCAGGGCAAAATTACAAATGCAGCTTCCCCCCACTCCAAAACAATCATCCCAGCGGCTCTTAGAGGCTGGCATGCAACAAAAACCAAGAAAATAAATGAACCTGAGCACAGCATTAATACAAATCATATGAAAAATAACCTCAAGATCTCAATCCCCTCAAAAAACACGAATAAAACCAACCAAACTTCATCCACACCGTTGCTGCAAACAAAAAGTTACATAAGGAGGTAATTTCAGTTGGATTCAGGCTTTGATTTTTGCATCTTGGTGTGAATCTTGTCAGTGTTTGTAAAAAGGGGAGTTTTTTGTGTTCTTTGTGACACAACACAGAGAACCTTCAAAGCAGTTGTAGGGAAAAGGGAGTTGTTATTTTTGATAAATTATGTACGAAGGGAAGGGTAAGGAGTAGCTCAATCTGTCCTTCCTCTCTTAGGACTTGAACACAAAAAGAAAACAAGGTTTGAAGCTTTTGGATGTTCAGTCAGTGCCAGAGACAGCACAGAAGTGCCTTTTAGTGACATTAAGGTCACTGAACATCCTCAGAGAACAGGACACACTGACATGGCAGCTGTTGATTTGATTTTATTTTACCCCAACTCTCTTTTTCCGTGTGTTTCTCTTTTCTACATTTCATCCCAGTGTTCCCTTTCCCTTGTGCTTTGACCTACAGCCATTTTTAGGCAAACATTTCATTCCAGTGTCCCCTTTTTTTATGCTCCAACCACCATTTTTAGGGAATTAAGTTGTAAATCACAGGCTGACCAAAGCTGTGGGGAAGGTTTTAGTTGCATCCCTGCAAATGTGCCACACCTGAGCTTCTTGCTGCTCTGAATTGTGCTAAAAAGGGCTCTTGAAATGTTTCAGGGAGTCACAATTGCAATGGAGATCCTTGCAGGAAAGGGGAAGATGTAACAGCCTGAATGAGGAATGTGGAACTCCAGGCTGCTCTCCAAAATGCAGTTTATTGTATCCAAGAGGTTACAGCAGTCCAGGGTCATGGGTGATAGACAGCTGTCAGCTCCAGCTGCAGGCAGGTTTGGAGTCCTGCATCCCTCATTCAGGCTCTTACTAATGGCGCCCCACGTTGGGCGCCACTGTAAGAGCCAAAATGAGAGATGTGGGACTCCAGGGGCTCTTCAAAATGCAGTTTAGTACATCCAAGACATTACAGCAATTCAGGGTGGTGGGTGACAGAGCTGTGCCCACAGCTGTCAGCTCCAGCTGCAGGCAGGCCTGGAGACCCTTTGGTTTAGGTTACAGTGCATTATATACTTTTCTTTTGATTACAATGCATTCTATACTTTTCTTTGCTGAGCATCTTAACCCAGTAGAACCAATCTATACCTTAACTTTTATCTATAGCCCATCATAACTACTGTAATTACCATATTCATGTTACTGTTCTCCAGTTACTAAAAGTAAGTGCATTACAGTTTAAACTAGAAGTTGTTTTTCAGTTTTCTTGCAGTGGAAATTTCTGAGACCTTTTTTCTACTTGGCTTTTTTGCCTGTGCTATCCTTCTGCTTGATAAAAACACCTTCTTGTTTGGGATGGGTTTATCCTTTGCTCTAAACCATAAACACCCCTCATAATAACTAACACTCCCTTTGCCTCCTTGGTTATCCAGTAAGACTGGCTCAGCAATTCTTTTCTTCAAAACCAAAACTTGCTTCCATCTCTGTTCCTTCTTCTGATTCTACATTTAAAAATCTTTCTGCCAAGCACACATATCTGTGAGACCTTCTTGTCAAACTTTCATCCTTTCCAACAGGAAAACTCTTCTGTTTTATAAACCCCACTGGAGGTGCCAGTTCTGATGCCACAGCTGGGAGGAGGCTGCTGAAAAACCAGAACCCCATGGATTGATTTCCCCACCACCAGCAAATGGGAGAAAAGAGTAATGAGGTGAAGGGAGACCAGGAAGCTGTGCCCAGCCAGCTGGAAACCCTCCAGCCCTGAAAATGAGCCATAAAAAACTGATTTGTGGGTCTGAGGCTGTGGTGTTCAGTTTGTCCTTCTCAGCACCTCCCCAGGGGAATCCCACAATGGGCTGGAAGGGACCCAAAGCAGCTCCAGTGCCACCCCTGCCACGGGGACACCTTCCAGTGTCCCAGCTGCTCCAAACCCTGTCCAGCCTGGCCTTGGGCACTTTCAGGGGCAGCCTCGGCTGCTCTGGGAATTCCCAGCCCCTTCCCACCCTCCCAGAAAATAATTCCTCCCCAATATCCCACCCAAATCTCCTCTTTTCCAATGTTCCACCCAATCTTCCTCTTTCCAAGCCATTCCCTGTGTCCTGTCCCTCCATCCCTCATCCAAAGTCTCTCTCCATCTTTTTTGTGGGTATTTTTTAATGCACTGGAAGGGGCAATGAGGTTCCCCTAAGAACTTTCCCTTCTCCAGGCTGGACAATCCCAATCCTGCCAGTTTTATCAATTCCAGAGGTGCAGAGCAGTGCCACATCCCAGCTCAGGGAGGTTTCCTTTCTGTTTCTTTCCTTTCCTTTCTGTTTCTTTCCTTTCCTTTCTGGCCCTGCCTGTCACCCTCTGCTGTCCCCTCCCTGCCTGGCCTCAGCACAGCCAGATTTGTTTGCCAAAAGCAGGACTTGGAGTATTTTATTTTACATCAATTCCTTATGTAACTCTTCAGGAAATGTGATGATTTTTGACTCCTGCTGCCTGACAGGAGCAGTGGGCTCAGGGCAGGGAAGGTGCCACAGAAATGAGCGGCTTTCCTTCATTCCAGGACATGCTTGACATGGCAAATAAACTCACAGGGCTGAGATCTGTGCCTTGGGGAAATTGCTGGGGCTCTCTGAGCTGGGCTGGATCTCTGTAATGCTCATTTACCATTACAAATTGAATTGTAACAGCAAACTGCTCTGTGGAATGCCCAAAGCCACCAGGAGTTGTCCCAAATGTCCTTTAGGAGCTGTGTGAGGAACCTGGCAGGTTCATCAGTGACAGAGAATGGTGCTGAGCAGCATTTCTGCTGCTCCTTCTCCTTCCTGCTGCTCTCAGGAAAATCCATCCACAAACACCAGAGATTTGTGTCCAAAAAGGAGACAGAGGAGTCCTGGAACTTTATTCCAATAAAGGGAGAGGCCATGGGGCATTCCTCTGGGATCTCTCAAATTTTTAGAGAACACAGCTTCCCTTTTTATCCCAATTTCCCAGCTGCATTTCCCTTCTCTCTTCCATTGCTGAGGTACTTGAGAGGTTCAGACTTCCCAGAGCCCCTGATCCCAAAGATTCCCCTCTAATGTACAACCCTCCCTTTGAATTTTCAATTATTTATGGAATTTAGGGGTTTTTCCCCATTTCTGAGGTACTTGAGATGTTCAGACTTCCCAGAACACCTGATCCCAAAGATTCCCCTCTAATGTACAATAGAAAGGGAAGGAATTGTTCCCTGGAAGGTGTCCGTGTTTCCCTGCCCCAATTTATGCAGGAGAGACCAAATAAACGAGGCCCTTTGATATTTGTGCAGCCAAAAATGGGATTTGGCCATCCAGAGCCACTTGCTACTGGCTGGGAGGACAGCAAATATGTCTGAACTTGCTCTTTAAGGGAAGTTTTGAATTTTGGAGGGGTTTTTAAAATCCTGGCCTGTGTTTTTTGGCTCCCACATCTGCACTGGGTCACCATGTATCACAATTGATCCCTTTTGGCCTCTCTTTTGGAGAACTGAGCAACTGAAGCTCTCCCTTTTCATTCATATCACTTACCAGGCAGGGTTTTCGCAGCCAAGCTGCTTGAAAATAGTAAATCTGAAAAGAAAAATCCATTTTTAAATCATTAAAAGCATTAAAAGTGACCTTTACCTGCTGCAAACATAATCCCTTAATAATGTGTCTTGTACTGGACAGATAATGGGGATCTTCCACGCGGGGATTAAAGGATTGTGCAGACTCAGCTGCTGCTTCCCTGAGGAAATTTCTGCTTTTGGGAATCACAGGTGGGACCCCAGGGGTGCTGCCACCTGGATTAGGGCTTCCACCTCGTGCATCTCCCACATTTCAAAATATGCACAAGTTTCTGTTGGAATAACTCTGAAAATTTGGGATTTCCGAGCAATGGGTGATGCCACAGCAGCTTTTTGGTTGTTTTTGCCTCAGAATAATCTCTGGAGCTCTGCAACAGGGATTAGGCTCTGTGTGTTCCTGGGACAGATTAAGGGTGGCCTAAATTCAGGTGGCTGGTTGAACTTACCTCTGTTTGAAAGGAAGAAAATTCAACAAGAAATGCACTATATAATACCACATTTCAATTCAATTTATATTGAATATCCCACATATATTCCATTTATATTGAAAATAAAAATATTTCCCTGGGGAAAAATTCTCTGGGACACACAGGAGCCACCAGCAGCAGTCCCAAATGTCCTTTAGGAGCTGTCTGACACCTGTTTGAGTCAGACTTCAGTGTGCCTCATCCTCATTCTGCCCACCTGAGACAACACTCATTTATTAAAAAAAAAAAAAAAAAAAAAAAAAAGCTTTAAAGCCTGCAAGAGGATTTGGTTGGTTTTTTTTTTTTTTTTGCCCTTTCACAATAAGCTGTGAGTGTACATTACTCACAAAGTTAGGGAAGCAGAGCTCTCAGATGTGTGAGGCTCTGAGCACACAGCAGTGCGACCACTGCTGCAGATCCAAATCAAATAAGGCATTTGCCAAATCTAACAGACTCTGCCACCTTTGATCATGTTAATTTTTCTGCTCCCAGTTCCTGCTGTAATGTTATTTCATGAGACACTCAGCCTTCAAAAGAGCAGAACAAAAAATTCAGCTTCCCATCCCCGGGCCTTTGAAGAAAGTCTTGGAAATGCAACTCCAGTGTCAATGTTCAAACTGCAGGAGGGGAGAGGAGAGGTCACCCTTGGAGGAAGGCTGACCTGCATTTTAAAGGGTGCTGCTGCTGCCTGGGACGAGCTTTAAATGTAGGGACTGCTCCAGTTGTGCTGTCTAAGAGCTGAATTTAAATTCACATCAAGCACTTGTGGTTCCAGGAACTCTTCATCTTCCTCTGGAGTGCGGGTTGGGGTGTTTGGGTGCTGAGGGCAGCCATGAAGCACAGCCTCCCCTCTGCACAGGGCCTCCACCTCTTCCAGGAGATGAATTCACATCCCAAACCTTCATAGCCTTCCAAAGCAGAGGCCTGGCTGGGATGCAGATTTTGAAGTCAAAACCAGGAGGTAAATTCACATCCCAAACCCCACACACTTCCAAGACAAGAGATCTGGCTGGGATGCAGATTCTGAAGTCAAAACCAGGAGATAAATTCACTTCCCAAACCCTCATAGCCTTCCAAAGCAGAGGTCTGGCTAGGATGCAGATTCTGAATTCAAAACCAGGAGGTAAATTCACATCCCAAACCCTCATAGCCTTCCAAAGCAGAGGTCTGGCTGGGATGCAGATTCTGAAGTCAAAACCAGGAGATAAATTCACATCCCTAACCCCCACACACTTCCAAGACAAGAGGTCTCCAGAGATTATTCTGACTCAAACACTTCCCTGGGTGCTGCCCTTGTTTTTGGCTCATCAGCACTCCCAGACACATTCCTGCCCTGCAATCTAAAGGGGAATTTGAATTAATGTCTTTGGAGTCATTAATATAATTTGGAATTTATGACTCTGAGATGGTTACAGGGAGTGTGAGGGACCCTTGAGCCATCCTGAGGCTGCCACAGAGCCAGGCCTGAGTGTGGAGGGCTTTGACAGCTGCCCTGCAAGCAAAGCTGAGTTAACAAAGAAATAACAAGTGATGGTTTTTGAGTGTATCCATAGCAAGGAAGAAGACAAGGCCATCAGCATGGAAACAGATTAGAAAAGATACACTAATATTTTTGTAAGCTAAACTACGTGCTTAAGTAAATGTGTATTATGAAATTTCTGTAAAACTTTTGCCAATTATATTGACGTTAATAGCTTTGCACCACTGAATAAAATAAGTTATTGTGATGTAGTTAATGACTTGAGATCATGCTTTGTTAAGAGTGTATAAGCTGGAGAACATGCAAAATAACTTTTTTCTTCTTTGACCTTGATCATGTGTGTATGCCATGTCTGACCTAATGGTGACACCTGAGCAGCTCTCAGGGCTCTTTTTGTAGCATCCATGAGGTCACCAGCAGTGTGTAGCCATGATATTTTCTGGAAAATCCCTTTTCCTAGGATTTTTCTCCTGAGAAGCTGAGAGGCCTCAGAGGAAAAGAAAAACACTAATTATCTGCTGCTGTGGAATGCAACAGGTGCATCTGGGATTGGTGCATGTTGGTTTGTTTCTAATTAATGGCCAATCACAGTCAGCTGGCTTGGACTCTCTGGTCAGCCACAAGATTTTATTATCATTCCATTCCATTCCATTCCATTCCATTCCATTCCATTCCATTCCATTCCATTCCTTTCAAGCCTTCTGATGAAATAATTTCTTCTATTCTTTTAGTATAGATATTCTATCCTATTCTATTCTATTCTATTTATCATAAGATAATAAATGATAAGATTTATCATAAGATAATAAATAATTCTGAAACATGGAGTCAACATTTTCATCTCTTCCCTCATCCTGGGATCCCTGTGGACACCACCACACCAGTGCTCCCAGTGCAGCCCAGTTTGGCACGGTGCTTACAAACATAATTAGTGCAGGAAAGCTTTTCCCTCTGTCCAGGAGATGACTTTTCCTTAAATGAGGGGAAGAAAAGGCCCTGAGGAAGATTTTGTCACGTGGCAAGAGCCGCTTCCACCTCCAGTTCAGGTTGCAACCTCATAAATCTTAAATGCTGACGGAGAATAGAAACATTTTGCTCTTTCTGCTGGAAAATGTTTCTTCCCCAGCTTGGTAGCAGCTGGTTTTATTGGTGTTTTGTTGGTTTTTGTGGGTGTTTTGTTGGTTTTGTTGTTTGCTGGTGTTTTGTTGATTTTGTTGGTGTTTTGTTGGTGTTTTGTTGATGTTTTGTTGGTTTTGTGGGTGTTTTGTTGGTTTTGTTGTTTGTTGGTGTTTTGTTGATTTTGCTGGTGTTTTGTTGATTTTGTTGGTGTTTTATTGGTGTTTTGTTGGTTTTTGTGGGTGTTTTGTTGGTTTTGTGGGTGATTTGTTGGTTTTGGTGTTTGCTGGTGTTTCTGTGTCCCCCTCCATCCCTCACCTGGGCAGGCTGGGAGGCGATTTTGCTTCTCCCAGCTCTGATTCCCTAGGCATGCCTGGGAGAGCAGCAGCAGGAGGAAAAGGTCACGGGGAAGACAGGAAAGATGTGAGAGAAAAGAGGAGTGAGTGGGGGAGAGAGGAGGAGGTTCTGCTGTCTGCACAAGGAATAACAGGAGCCAGCTGAGGCAGAGCAGGGAGCCCGAAACAGAAGGAAAATGTGGTGGGAGATTGGAAGGGAAAGGGGGAGGAAGATGTGGAGCAAGAAAAAGAATAAGGAGGTAAAAGAGAGTTTGGAAAAAAGATGGAGGAGAATGGAGGCTTTCCGTGGTCAGCTCTGTGATGTGCTCTCAGCTGGGAGTGAGGGATCCCTTTCTGGAGCTCTCATCCCTCAGTAGAATGAGGGATCCCCTTCCTTTGGCTCTCACCCCTCAGCTGGGAATGAGGGATCCCCTTCCTGGGGATTTAATTGGAATGAGGGATCATTCCAATTAAATATGGAATGAGGGATCCCTTTCTGGAGTTCTCATCCCTCAGCAGAATGAGGAATCCCTTTCTGGAATTCTCCTCTCCAAGTTGGGAGTGAAGGATTCCCTCCTGGAGCTCTCATCCTTCAGTAGAATGAGGGATCCCTTCCTGGGGATTTCATCCCTCAGCTGGGATTGAGGGATCCCCTTCTGGTGTTCTCCCATCTCAGGTGGAAGTGAGGGATCCCCTCCTGAGATTCTCATCCCTCAGTTGGGAATTAGAGATCCCCTTCTGGAGCTCTCATTCCTCGGTAGAATGAGAGATCCCCTTCCTGGAGTTCTCATCCCTCAATAGAACGGGAGATCCCCTTCTGGGGCTCTCCTATCTCAGCTGAGAATGAGGGATCTCCTCCTGAGGTTCTCATCCCACAGCTGGGAATGAGGAATCCCTTTCTGGGGTTCTCCTCTCTAAATTGGGATTGAAGGATCCCCTTCCTGGGGTTTTCCTTTCTCAGCAGAATGAGGGATCCCCTCCTGGGGTTCTCACCCCTCAATTGGGATTGAGGGATCCCCTCCTGGGGTTCTCATCCCCACTTCAGTCCCCCCCCACCAGGCTGGCACTGCCCCTCCTACCAGGGATTGGGCTCTGGGAATTGGGGGGATCTGTTTGCTCCAGCCAGGCTTATGCTCCAATGGGGTTTGCTTGGAAATCCCCTCACTCCTTCTGTGAGGAACCTCCCTGGACATCCCATCCCTTCCCAGGGCCACCAGATCATCCCTGCTTTGTGCCTGGAGGGTGCAGGAGATTTGTGGCCTCCTCTTCCAGAGCCTCCACAGTCCCCATCATCCCCAAAATGGTCCTGGCAGGGCCATGGTGAGGCCTTGGCACAGCAAGTCCAGCTGAGGTTGGATTTGATCTTGGAGGTGTTTTCCAGCCTTAAACGTTGGAGAATTCTGTAATTTTTGGCCTCTGAGAAAAACTGAAGTTCTGGGAGGAGAAATGAAGCAGCCAAACCAGGGAATGTTGAACACGAACGTGAAATAAAGTGTTCAACAGGAATGTTGAATGAAGTGTTAAACAGGAATGTTAAAGTGTTAAACAGGGATGTTAAATAAATTCTCCTCTAGAATTTCAGCCTGGGAAGGGCTGGGGGAAGGAGCTGATGGGAATTTCATATAAATTGTGATCAGTTCTGAGCTCCAGCAACCTGCCCAGGCTCTCCAGTGCCAGCCACAGGTGTTGCACCACTGAATTTTGTGGGATTCACTTTTTTTTTTTCCTGCTGGAAAGCAGCAGGGATCCCTTTTCCAAGGAGCAGGGCTGGTTTTTCCTCCTCCTTGGCCCTGGCAATTCCTTGGTAGCACTGCCTGGGCTGAGCCGCTTCTCACTGGGGACGGAGTTAAGATGAACTCCAAAGCATTAAGGCCTCTTTAATTCAGAAGAGGAGGGTTTGTGTCATGGTGTCACACAGTTTAACTAATCTACTTTAAAATTAATTTGGTTTAATTTTCCTTAGGGCCCCCATGTGGATATACCCTTAAATACCTAGAATAAATAACAGGTAACTGGGTTGTAAATCACCACAAGTAATTGTGTACCTACTTCCCCGTTGTAAATCAGCAATAACTCCAGAGGGGCTGATTCTCCCTGTGTATACCTGCAATAAACCAGGAGTAACCTGCTCTGAGTCAATAAAGGTAATTTTCTTCCTCCTTTCCTGGGATAAAACAAGAGGAAGGAGCTCAGCTGAGAGAAATTCAAATCAAGAAGTGAATATTTTTTACTTCTGAGGAGAATTAATGGCAGAACAACTGACCAGGGACTGTAATGGACTCTGTGGGGCTGCAGAATTATTTTCCCAATCTCAGCTCATTCCCTGAGCCTGCCCTTGTTTGGGCAGGAGGAGGAAAGTCCGTGGGCTGTGGCAGGCAGAGCATCATCCTAAATGAGCATTATTTACTCATTATTTACTCCCTGCACACAAACCTCCCACCTTGCTAACCCTGGGAGAGCCTGGGAAGGGCAGGAGCATTCTGGAAAGTTCCAGGGGGTGAGGAGGAGGCTCTGAATGGGGCAGGAGAGGCTGAGGCAGGGTTATCCCACCTCTCCTGGGTCCTGGCATTGCGGCAGAGGGAGAACTGAGGGTGGCAAATGAAGGGATTCATCCCTGCCCCCTCTCCTGCGTGGAGGTAAAGTCAGCAGCCATGGGGCCAGGGAATGGTTTGGGATCATGGAATGGTTTGGGATCAATCAATGGTTTGGGATCAATTAATGGTTTGGGGTCGGTGAATGGTTTGGGATCAATATGGAATGGTTTGGGATCAATGAATGGTTTGGGGTCAGTGAATGGTTTGGGGTCGTGGAATGGTTTGGGATCATCATGGAATGGTTTGGGATCATCATGAAATGGTTTGGGATCATGGAATGGTTAGGATCATGGAATGGTTTGGGATCATCATTGAATGGTTTCGGATCAATGAATGGTCTGGAATCATGGAATGGTTTGGGGTCGTGGAATGGTTTGGGATCATCATGGAATGGTTTGGGATCATGGAATGGTTAGGATCATGGAATGGTTTGGGATCATCATGGAATGGTTTGGGATCATGGAATGGTTAGGATCATGGAATGGTTTGGGATCATCATGGAATGGTTTAGGATCATGGAATGGTTTGGGATCATCAATGAACGGTTTGGGGTCAATGAATGGTTTGGGTGGGAAGGGACATTAAAGATTTGTCCCACCCCAAACCTTCCACTGTCCCAGACTGCTCCAAACCCTGTCCAGCCTGGCCTTGGACACTTCCATGGATCCAGGGGCAGCCACAGCTTCTCTGGGAAATCCATTCCAACCTCTCACAAGGAGCAGTTTTATCCCAATATCCCATCTAACCCTGCCCTCCTTCACCCCTTGTCCTGTCACTCCAGGCCTTTGTAAAAGAGAAAAACTTTCCAAATTTCTGGGTTCTGCATCAAACCAACACAGCTCAGTGAGGTTTCCAATGCCCATCCAAAGAAAATAAATGGGAATTTGGATGAGCTGGAGCTGTTGGGGCCACCAGATCAACCTGACAGACCCTGCACTGTGCAGTGATAGAATTTTGTCACACTTGCACCTGAGCCAGCTCCAAGGTGAAGCTGCAGTTGTGGCACCTAAAAAGCCAAATTTGCACAAAAATATTCGGTGGGAATAGAGCAAGGTTCTGTCAGGAAAATGTCAGGGTGCTTAGCTCACCATGAACTCGTTCTTTGCTTCCCCTGTTTGTCCATCTCTTTAAGCCCAGCAGGATTTCTGACTTAGGACTCTAAAAAAGAACTCCTTGCAGTAATGCTGGTAGATCATATGTTAGATTTTTTTTTTTTTCCCCCTTCTGACAAAACAGCCTCTGGCAAATTTTCCACTCCAATCTAAAAATTGTGTGTTGCTTCCCGGAGCCGAGCCCTTCTCCTGCTGCACCACGCAACGATGACAGACGAACATAATTAGCAAAGTGAGTAGAAACCCCATCTGATGTTGTGGCATTTCACACCCTATTTACAGAGGAATTAACACCTTCACTGTCACACTGGGGACATCGCCTCTCGATCTGCTCAGGAGGATTTGTTTTGAGGAGAAAATTGATTTAATCTGGTGCCAATCTGTCTCCATGAGGGGTTTTGGGGGCTCTGTTGGTTTTTCCCCTTGGGTCTCACAGCTCCTGCACAGAAATAGGCCCAGCTCGAAAATTTTCATTATTTTCTTACTAATTTGGCTCAGCCTTTGTGTTCGTTGCCCGAATTCCTGGCTGTGACTCAGAACTGAACTCCCAACTCACCAGGGATTTTTATTTGTGTGGATAAAGCTCTCATTAGCAAAGCTCCATCTCCTGCCTGGATCCTTCAGGAGAAGGGTTTGGATCCTTTCCCTTTGCAGCACAGCGATGGGAAGGGCCCAGAGTTGAGCAGAGGAGTGAAAAAGAGCTGCTTGCTTTATTGTCAGATCCTATTGATCAGAGCTTGGCTCTGCTCTGCTTGGCCTTAAAGCTGCTAAAGTGGAACAAAAACGTGGAATGAGGAATAACAGCTGGTTTTAACAGCTGGTTTTACCAGGCTGAGTCCAGCGGGGTTTTTACTGGGGATCTTTCATTTCCAAGGTGAGCCAGGGACGTGAAGAGATCACCCACAGATTTAGGTCTCATCTGTAAAGAGTGTTTGGGGTGGGGAAAATCTGGAAACATCTTTGTGTGTTTGGTGTTTGCGTTGCCATAAGAGATCTGGTCTCAGAAGGAATCCACTCTGGAAGGGGAGCTGGATGAATGTATGCATGAGCACAGGCTGTGTGCCTGCATGAAAATGGGAAAGCTCCATCTTTTATGCAAAGTGGGAGAAGATAAACTGTGCTTTTTGTGGAGGAGCACTAAGGAAATTCATCCAAACCTAATCTCAAAGGTTTGGGGAGAAAACCCAACCCCAAAGGTTGGAGAGCAAAACCAATCCCAAAGGTTTTGAGAGAAAACCGAATCCCAAAGGTTTGGATAAGTTGGGAATTTGGATAAATGTTGGGGCCAAAGGTTTGGGGAGAAAACCCAATCCCACAGGTTGAGGCGAAAACCCAATCTCAAAGGTTTGGGGAAAAAATCCAGTCCCAAAGATTTGGAGAGAAAACCCGATTCCAAAGGTTTTGAGAGAAAACCCAATCTCAAAGGTTTGGGGAAAAAATCCACTCCCAAAGGTTTGGGAGAAAATCCAGTCTCAAAGATTTGGAGAGAAAACCCAATCCCAAAGATTTAAGAAGAAACCAAATCCCAAAGGTCTGGGGAGAAAACCCAATCCCAAAGGATTGGGAGAAAACCCAATCCCAAAAGGTTTGGGAGGAAACCAATCCCTAAATTTGAGAGAAAACCCAGTCTCAAAGGTTGGGAAAAAACCCAATCCCAAAGGTTTGGGGAGAAAACCCAATTCCAAAGGTTTGGAGAGAAACCCCAATCCCAAAGGTTTGGGAGAAAACCCAGCTCCTGAAGGTCAGGCTCAGGAGGAATTTCTTTTGGGGCATCATTACTGCCTCATAAAAGACACTTTCATTTCTTCAGCTGGATTTTCTCACAATTTCCCTTGCCACAAGCCCAGGCTTTCCTTCTCCCGTTTATATTTGCCCAAATCTCTGTTTTTCCGCGCCTTTCTCCCCACTCTGTGCCCATCCCCTCCCTCCCCAAGGACTTCTGTTCCCAGGAGGGTTTTGCAGCAAGCTCTGTGTGAGACACTGCGGAGGAGCGAGTTAAAACCGCAACTAAAAGCTTCCATGGAGGAAGAGGATGGAGAAAGGAAGGAAATGGGATTCAGCAGCTCTCCTAAAATCACCTGCCAGGCTGCTCCCTTGGCTGGGAGCCCTTTTCCAGCCCAGCTCCCTCCCCTTCCCAGGCAGCAGAGGAGATTCTGTTTGACAGGGCTGATCCTCGGAGTTAAAAGTTTATTCCTCCATCAGCACATTAATGAAAAGAGAAACGTAGCTCGGGGAGGGAGGCTTATGAAACAAAAATCAAACTAAATCTATCAATTCCCCATCCTGAATAAATGAATCTATTAAGGTGGGGTGAGATGCCTGGCAGATAAGGGGTGTTGCACATAAAACCAGCAAGGAAAACCCAGGCAGCCCTGTGCAAACCCAGCACTGAGCACTGGGATTGTCTCCTGTGTGCTCTCAGCTTTTCCACCTGAGCCACAATGTCACACACATATTTTATGAAAAATCCTTTTGCCAGGATTTTTTTTCTCCTGAGAAGCTGAGAGACCTCAGAAATGAAATGTAGACAATAATTATCTGTGGAACGTGGTCTGGAGATGCTTCACCAACACGTGCATCTTTGGTTGCGTATGGTTGTTTTTACTTGATGGCCAATGACAGCCACCTGTGTCGAGGCTGTGAGCAGTCACAAGATTTTATTACCATTCCATTCCTTTCTTTTCTAGGCTTCTGATGAAATCCTTCCTCTATTCTTTTGTATAGTTGTAATATAACATTTTCTTTTAATATAATATATATCATAAAATAATAAATCAGCCTTCTGAAACATGGAGTCAAGATTCTCATCTCCTCCCTCATTCCTACAAACACAACCACACCACAAGTCTCCAGTTGCTGCCTGTGAGGAGAACATTCCTTTTCTCGCTTTGGGTTGGGGAAAGTTAATGGGAAGAAAAGCCAATAGATGGCGCTTGGGAATTCTTGGAGGAGGGAATAGGTGGGGTGGGAATGATGGAAACTCGTCCTTGTGTGCTGTAAATTCTCCTCCTGGAGATGAGCTCCTGGATTTGCTCTTCCTGCATCTCAGAACCTTTGCTGGTCAGAGTGACCCCAAGATGTGTTAGAAATTCTCTTTTCCCAGTCAAAGAAGGAATCAGAACTCTTCTATTCTTGTTCAGAAGGTTGCTTATTGTTTCTTATCTATAAAATTCTTTCTCTGACCTGCTGAGGTCTGTCTGGCAGGTCGGGTTGAGGCACACTGGTGTTATCTTTTGTACTAAAAACTACGTGTATACTATTTACAATAACTTCCCACTATTATCACCTGTTAGACAGTGAGCTTCTACTCTAAACCAATCTAAAAATGCCAACATCACCCAGAAAATGGAGGCCAAGAAGTAAAAGGAAGAAGGACAAGGCACATCCAAATTCCTCCATCTTGAGATGAGCTCCCATTCTAAAAACCTCAAAAATCAATTTTTCACTCCATGACAAACTATTATTCTACTCAAACTTTCTTGACTTGTAATTTTTCATATAAAGGTTGGTAATTGTTATTTCCAAGGTACAGGTGGTTTTGACTCTGTGCCAAGGTCTCTGAGCCCCCTGGGCAGGGGCTCAAGCCCTTTAAGGCATCCAGAGGAATTTCCTGTGTTCTGACACAGCGCAGGGAGATGTGGATGCTCCTCCTGCCACCCCTGGCCATCCTCTCCTCTCCTCCTGCTCCCCAGTTGCTCTCAGTTTGGATTTCAGACCCTTTGGAGATGAGATAAGCAGGGCTGGGTCGCCAAGGAGTTGGCCCGGGTACATGGTGGGTAAATCACAGCTCTACCTGCAGTGACAGCAGTAATTTATCTCGGGCTGGAAAAAGCTGCTGCTTCCCATCCTGGGCTGCCTGGGTCATTCATCACTTTTTGTTATTTTTATAACAGAAGGGAGAGTGCTGGTTCCCTCCCCCCATTGCCTCCAGGGACAAATTGGCTGCTCTGGGAATGGATGAGCTCAGGGGCTGTTTGCATTTCTGTTTTTAGCACTGCAACCAAAGCCCTGGGAGCTGCAGGGCTCCCCTGAGCAGGGGCAGATGGAGCAAAGCTCTGGAACTGTGCCACGGGGAGGATGTGGCCTTTGGGCCCTGCTGCTGGTGGCAGGTGGTGACATCCAGGGCCTGGTGGTGGCTCTGAACCCAGCGCAGAATCCAGAGGGCCTGCCAAGCTTTGTGAGCTGGGCTGGGCAGGATTTGGGGGTTCTCAGGAGATCTCAGGGCTACAAACAAGGGCTGTCTCTGCTCCTGAGGCCTCCTGATCGCTGCTCTCTGATCCCGGGCCAGGCTCAGCCATTCTGGGGCTGGAGGAACGCTCGGCTCTGTTTCCTCAGGATGCTCTGCACAGCCACAGGGCTCTGCATCCAGCCACAAACAGGTGCAGGTTTTATCCCTGCTGGTGTACTGGGATGGATAAATGCATATTAAAAAATTATAAAAATACACGTATATTTACATTTTAATGTATATATATTAAAATTATATATAAAATTTTATATATATATATATATATATATATATATATATATGATGTATACAAATATATATTCCATAAATAATTTTTGAGAGAGATCTGCTGAATCTGAGATCTGCTGAATCTGATATATATATATATATAATGTATATCAATGATAAAAGTATATTCAATAAATAAATAAATAAATATATAAATATATATAAATATATACATATTAATATGTATATATATGTATATGTGTGTGTATATATATATATACACACATTTTATATATATATATATATATATATATATATATATATAATATACACACATTTTTCATATATATATATAATGTATATAAATGTATATTCCATAAATAATTTTTGAGTGAGATCTGCTGAACACTCATATGCCCAGAGAAGCTGTGGCTGCCTCATCATCCCTGGAAGTGTCCAAAAAAAAAAAAATACACACACACATTGTATATTTACATTTTATATATATATATACACACATATATATATATGTGTGTGTGTATTTTTATATATGCACACATATATATATAATGTAAATATATATATAATGTAAATATATATATAATTTAAATATATATATAATATCTATATATAAATATTTAGATATATATATATTTTATATATCTATAGATATATATAATGGATATAGAAAATGTATATAAATGTATATTTAATAAATAATTTTTGAGAGAGGTCTGCTGAATACTCATATGCTCAGATCAGCTGTGGCTGCCTCTTCCTTGGAAGTGTCCAAGGTCAGGCTGGACAGGACTTGGAGCACCCTGGGATAATGGAAGGTGTCCCTGCCCATGGCAGGGCTGGAATGATCTTAAATTTTAAGGTCCTTTCCCACCCAAACCATTCCATGGCAATTCTATGATCTATTTCCAGCCCACCCTCGATCTGCCATTTCCCTCTTGCTGTGTTTTTTAGGGTTTTTTTTAGGCTTTAGGGTTTTTTTCCTTCACGTCTGCCTCCTGCGGGCCCTGAGGAGCTGCAGGCAGGCAGCAGGAGAGGGAAGATTGGACACGGGGTCCCTGGGGAGGATACAGGTGCTCCACAATCCCTTCCTCACTGAGGGGACATTGCTTCAATGACTCTGCCAATCACTGTCCCTCACCTGTCTGTCACTCCTTGTGCAGCCAGGGAATTCACTTCACAGAGTGGCCAAAAGTGGCAGATTTTTATATCTGCAAGGGGCCATTCTGCATAATTCTGGGCACCAGGGAACAGAGCCTGTGAGGAGGCATCCACAGCCCCATTTCCATGGAAATTTCCCAGCAGGCAGGGACAGGGATGTATTCACTTCCCAGGGCATTGCAGATGGGCAGATTTGCCTTGTAGTGCTGGAAATTGCTTTTGTGTCTCACACATCAGCGTGCTGAGCCTGCTCAGAGCAAGGGCAATGAGGAGAAAGGGATGGGGATCTCTTCTCTTCTCTTCTCTTCTCTTCTCTTCTCTTCTCTTCTCTTCTCTTCTCTTCTCTTCTCTTCTCTTCTCTTCTCTTCTCTTCTCTTCTCTTCTCTTCTCTTCTCTTCTCTTCTCTTCTCTTCTCTTCTCTTCTCTTCTCTTCTCTTCTCTTCTCTTCTCTTCTCTTCTCTTCTCTTCTCTTCTCTTCTCTTCTCTTCTCTTCTCTTCTCTTCTCTTCTCTTCTCTTCTCCCTCTCTCCCTCTCCCTCTCCCTCTCCCTTTCCCTTTCCCTTTCCCTTTCCCTTTCCCTTTCCCTTTCCCTTTCCCTTTCCCTTTCCCTTTCCCTTTCCCTTTCCCTTTCCCTTTCCCTTTCCCTTTCCCTTTTCCCCCTTCAGGGAAAGATTTTAGAGCTGCAGATTGTGATAGAGATCACAGAATTTTAGGGTGGTTTGGCTTGGAAGGGACCTTTAAGCTCATCCAGTCCCACCCCCTGCTAATGCTTTAGGATTTTAGCTTTTCTATTTTTTTATATATTTGTAGTCCTGCAGTTCTTTAGTGTGTAACTCCAAACTCCACACACAGTGTGAGCTGCTGCTTTCCCAGTTTGGGCAGACACAACAATTCCTCTCCAGGTCTGGCAATCAAGGACACCTCACTGCCTCAAGCCTTGAGAAATGTGAACAAAAGTGAGTTGGGGGAGCAAATTTGGGGTAAATTGAATTAATTAACCCCCAACATGCAAATGGATCAAAATTATAAAAGTGTGAAAACCTGTGAGCCATTGTCCATTTTGGGTGCAGCCCCTGGGGGCCTTTGTCTGCCCTAAATGTCCCTGAAAGCTTTCAATAAATAGAACTGATTTTTATTGCCTTAATTTTGTCTGGCCTCTGTTTTTAGGTGGCCCCAAAGGCATTTCTGCCATGGCAGGGATGCAGCTGCAGGCAGATGTTGCTCTCTGAAGGTCCTGGCCCCTCATGGTGGAGGCTGCAGAAGTTGAGCTGGGGCTCATCTCGGCTGGACCTGCCTCGCAGGGTAAATTTGGATTCTCATTTTGGGTTTTGTTGTTTATTTTTTTCCCTTTTCTTCCCTTCTCCTGTCGATTGCACGATGCATAACCTCAGCTGTGACAGGCTGGTGATTATTTATTGTCATTTGCAGTGACGGGGGGACAAGCACAGGCCATGTACAGCCATTAAAGGCTTTTTTGGAAAACCCAGGAAGCAAAGTGGCCCCGTTCCCTTGGCTGCAGGGAGCAGCAGGGCCTTGTGCTCACCGTGGCCATGGTTCAGGGCTCCTCTGCAGCCTCCCTAATTGAGTCATTTGTCTCCCCAAATACCCACCAGCTTCACTGCAGATTTGTGGGTTCTCTTCATTATTAGTGTCATTAATTTTTATTTAGGCACAATTGATGGCCTTGTCCGTGGAATGTGATCTGAAATTGTGTCTGGAGAATGCTCTGAGGGGCTGGTGGGGATGGGGAACCCAGGGGTTGGGGCCACAGGGCCACATTTATTTGAGAAAGGTGCTCGTGCAACCTGGAGGTGACAGAAGAGTTTGTGGGTGGGATTTGGGCCATCTAAATATTGCTCCAAGAGATATAAAGCTTCCTGAACCTGAACAGCAGTTTATTGTTGTCCTGTCCTTTTTCTGAGGGTCTTGTGAGGAGAATCACCACCCAGACAGCGTGGAGCAGTCAGATTTCACAGGCAAAGAACAAAATCCAAATGTCTTGGGTGATTTTTGTCCTGTTCTCCCTGGAGAGAAGTCACGTTGCTGTTGCAGGTGTTGCTGGTCCAAGAGGGGACCTCTCCCTGCTGAGCCCAGCTGGGGCAGAGCTGTGGGCAGCAGAGCTGAGGGCAGGCACCTGCATGTGCTCATCTGCATCCTTCCCTTGCCAAAAATCAACATTTCCTCTGATGCCTTAAGTTTTAGCTTTCAGATTTTCCAGATTCTGTATTGGCTTGTGACTCTGAACTTTATATAAAGTGTTTTAGCGAGTTCTCCTCACAGCTCAGTCCCAGAGAACAATCAATTTCCAGCCCCAGAACCAAGGACACCGCTGCAGCCTCAGCCCCAAAAAGTGCAAACAGCAGGGAATGGAGGGGAACAAACTGGGAGGGTGGGACTGCAGAACCTGAGCTGGAATTGGACAGTTAACCCCATATGGAAATGGACCAAAACTCATAAAAGTGTGAAAACTCTTGATTTGGGTCCATCTTGGATCCATCCTGGGCCCATCTTGGGTGTAGCCCTGGCTGGGCTCCTAAAAATATCTATTAAAAGAAATTTACAGGTGGATCCTGTAAATATCTTTTAATAAATCCCCACTTTATTCCTTTAATTCTGTCCAGCCTCTGCTCCAGCTTCCTCTCAAAGCATCACAACCTTCTTGTAAATCTGAGGGCTCCTGGAGGTGAGGACATGGCTGTGGCTCCTGTCCTTACTGGGACAGCCCTGGAGAAGGAGAAGGAGAAGGAGAAGGAGGAAGGAGAAGGAGGAGAAGGAGGAGGAGAAGGAGAAGGAGAAGGAGGAAGGAGAAGGAGGAGAAGGAGAAGGAGAAGGAGAAGGAGAAGGAGAAGGAGAAGGAGAAGGAGAAGGAGAAGGAGAAGGAGAAGGAGAAGGAGAAGGAGAAGGAGGAGAAGGAGAAGGAGAAGGAGAAGGAGAAGGAGAAGGAGAAGGAGAAGGAGAAGGAGAAGGAGAAGGAGAAGGAGAAAGAGGAGAAGAAGGAGAAGGAGGAGAAGGAGAAGGAGAAGGAGAAGGAGAAGGAGAAGGAGAAGGAGAAGGAGAAGGAGAAGGAGAAGGAGAAGGAGAAAGAGGAGAAGAAGGAGAAGGAGGAGAAGGAGAAGGAGAAGGAGAAGGAGAAGGAGGAGAAGGAGAAGGAGAAGGAGAAGGAGAAGGAGAAGGAGAAGGAGAAGGAGAAGGAGAAGGAGAAGGAGAAGGAGAAGAAGAAGAAGAAGAAGAAGGAGGAGGAGGAGGAAGAGGACGAGAAGAAGAAGAAGAAAAAGAAGAAGATGAAGAGGAAGAGGAAGAAGAAGAAGAAGAAGAAGAAGAAGAAGAAGTAGTTAATATTGCAGCTGGACTCTGCTGGATACGTCTTATAGGTGATCATTTCAGAGGACAAGGATGAGGACAAGGAGGATGAAGATGATGATGAAGATGAAGATGATGATGATTCAGAGCCTGCAGTTGTGTGGAGCCATCCCTGTGCTGTGTCTGCAGCTTGGTTTTGGTGTTCTGGTTAGTTGGTTTTTTGTTGGTTTTTTTTTTTTAATCCACTCTTCCAGTTAAACTCTTCATTTTGCTGCCACTTGCTGGGCCTGCCAGCTGCTAACAACCACCAAGGGACTCCAGGCAGCTTTGCAGGCTGCCTCAGAGTGCCTCAGACAAAGCCTGAAACGCATAAAACATGAAAATAACCTTTTGTGTTCGCTTGCAGCCTCACACCCTTCATCCTCCCTGGGGTGGGGAGTGATTGGTGAGCCTCACAGCCAGCAAGTGGAGGTGGCTCTGGGTAACAGGGTGCTGGGATTTGGGCTGAGGCTCTATTTTTATTATTTTTATTTTTTATTTTTTAATTTTTAAATTTTTTTAATTTTTAAAATTATTTTCAGGGAATGTTGCAGTTTGGGATTCTGGGATTCCCCATTTTTTGCTGGTATGCCCCATTTTTTGCTGGGATTCCCCATTTTGTCCTGGGTTTCCCCATTTTTTAGCTGAGATTCCCCATTTTTTTTCTGGGATTCATTTTTTTTGCTGGGTTTCCCCAATTTTTGCTGGATTTCTCAAGATGTAGGAGGGCAGAGCATCCAAAGATGATCTTTAAGCTCCCTTTGAACCCAAACCAGTCTGGGATTCTGAGTTTCCCCGGTTTTTTGCTATGTTACCCCATTTTTGCTGGGATTCCCCATTTTTTTTCTGGGTTTCCCCATTTTTTGCTGGGATTCCCCATTTTTAACTGGGTTTCCCAGAAGGGCAGAGCATCCTCAGCCTGTGAGCAGCATCTCCTGCTGGTGCAGAGTTTGCTTGGAGCTCCCTGAGATTCTTTGACATTGGCTCTGAGGTTGTTAAATCCTGCCGGTCAGGTTTATCCTTCCTTAATCCTGAGTTATTCAAATGTTCTGCTCTGTCTTTCACGTGAAACAAACAGACAAAACAAAACCCCTTAGGAAGCAAAGCCCTGATTTTTGCTGATTAGACCCAGCCCTGCTGGAACCTCATCCTAAAATCCATCAGAGTGCATCTTCTGGGCTCCCCTGGAGAACTGCGGCATTTCCAGGGCTGAATTGAGGAATATTTGCATTGGAGTGGAGCTCACAAGGAGCCCAGGTCAGCTGTGAGAGGCCAGCTCAGCTCGGGTGGGTGTGAAGAGGTTGGAGAAGAGGCTGTCAGGAGCATTAGAGCAGCGAGGGGAAAGAGCAGCTCTGCTGGGGTGTGTTTGCTGCTGTGTGTTATTAGCAGTTAAAACACTGCTGAGCTGCTGACAACTCTGGAGTGTTTAGCCAGGGATGAAAAGAAGTGATGTGACTTGCAGGGAGGAAAAAAAAAAAAAAAAAAAAAAAAAAAAGAAGAATTTCAGGATAAAAAAAGATTTCTTCCTTCCACACATAACCTGAGAATGTCAGCAGGCAGATAAATGTTCCTTTCTCCCTGGCTTTGTGGGGGACAGCAGAAAACTTGGGCACAAACTCCTGAATTCCTTTGCACGCTTTGCTTTCTGCTTCGGTTAGAGCTTGCCAGAAAGTGTGTTTTGCTTTCTCCTGATTTAATTCAAGAGCTCTCAGTGCCTTTTCCAAGCTCTGTGTTGCAAGACCTTCCCAAACTGGGCAAAGGAGCCCTGAGACCTCACAGTGAGATCCAGAGAAGTCCTTCCATGTGCTTGCTCCTTCTCTGCCCCCAGGAATTTTGAAATGTGATGAGACAAAGGCTATTTGTGATCCCTGCCCTTGCTCAGTGAACACAAGGTCTTTTTATTGTTTTCCTTTTCCCAGCTCTCCCATTCCAGGCTGTTCTTTCATGATTAATTTACCTTTTACTCCTTGCATGTGGGTCTGTGACGGTGTTCACAGGGGTCTGAGGATGAGGGAAGAGATGAGGATCTGACTCCATGTTTCCGAAGGCTTGATTTATTATTTTATGACATATATTACATTAAAACTATACTAAAAGAATAGAAGAAAGGATTTCATCAGAAAAGAATGATAAAGGTTTGTGGCTTGGGCTTTCTGTCCAAGCCAGCTGACTGTGATTGGCCATTAATTACAAACATCCAAGATGGGTCAATCACAGATCCACCTGTTGCATTCCACAGCAGCAGATAATCAATGTTTACAATTTGTTCCTGAGGCCTCTCAGCTTTTCAGGGGGAAAAATCTTAAGGAAAGGATTTTCCCTGCGACAAGGTGCACACTTTTTATTGTGTGAAGCTGGTCTCCTTAATTCCCTCAGATGTTCCCATCCTGCTGCTCCTGCCCAGTATAAAATAATCCCACTCCTGTCTCTCCTCAGGATCTGCATCCCTGCCTGATGCTCAGCTTAATACATTCCCTGCACAGTTCCGTGCCATTATTCCTAGTTAAACTCTCCTGGATCACCCAGAACATGAGGAATGTGCAGCAGCTTCCCAACAGCACAGCATAATTAGCTGCTTCAAAAACTACCTGCAAAGAGTGATGCCCTCATTATGCCGAGCAGAGGAGGCTTTGGTGGGGTGAGGTGTCTCCAGGAAGGAGAAGCATTTCTCTTCAGAGCAAGAGGGAGAGGCCCTCCTGCAGTTCCCTTCATCACTGCATTCCTCAGGAGCCTGAAGGCACCTGGCAGAGCCCCATGATGGAAGGAAACACCTTGGAGCATCCGTTAGGAGCTCGTGGTGATTAAAGCAGAGCCTCGTGGTTCTGCAGGAAAGAAGCCAGGAAATAACCACCAATGTTGGTTTAAAATGCTTTATTTGCTATTTTGCTGCAAAGCAGGTGAGTGGGTGTGACGGTGTTCACAGGGGTTTTCAGGTGAGGGAAGAGATGGGAATGTTGACTCTATGTTCAGAAGGCTTGATTAATTATTTTATGATATGCATTACATTAAAATGAAACTAAAGAATAGAAGGAAAAGTTTCATCTCAGAAGGCTGGCTAAGCTAAGAATAGAAAGGAATGAATAATAAAGGTTTGTGGCTCAAACAGAGAGTCCAAGATAAGTGGGCTGGGATTGGCCATTAATTGTAAACATCCAACGTGGGCCAATCACAGATGCACCTGTTGCATCCCACAGCAGCAGATAACCAATGTTTACATTTTGTTCTCGAAGCTTCTCAGCTTCTCAGGAAGAAAAATCCTAATAAAGGATTTTTAATGAAAAGATGTCTGCGACAAGTGGGTGCAGCTTTAGCCAGGCCTGCTGGGGGAGGTGGCTGGGAGCCCATCACATTCCCAGCTGCCCTTGGCTGGAATCCTCCCCTGCCCCCCTGGTCCATCCATTGTTCTTCACCCTCTGCTACAACAAAGCCAGCCGTGGCTTGAGAGCCAGCCTTGATTTGTTCCCACTTTATTCCTGAAACCCTGAGCTGGCCAAGAAGTCTCCAGTGCCTGCCTGGCTGAGCACAACAACCCTTGATGTTCCTGCGGCGTTTCTGGTCGAGGATCTCCGAGTGCTCTGCAAACAAAACCTCCCTAAGCCTCCTGTGAGCCCTCTGGGCTGGGTATTATGCTCCTGACTTAGCAGATGAGTAAACAAAGGCCCCAGCAGCTCAAGTTTTCCATGCTGAGAGCACTTTGTCAATATTAACCTGATTAATCCTCACGCTTGGGTGCGGAGAGTTGGGTTCCTTCAGAACAGGGGCAGAGCAAAGTCACGGTGGGGATGTCCTGAGTGCCACTGTTTGGGGTCCCCACGCTGAATAATGGGGTGGTGGCACTGAATAATGGGGTGGTGGCAGCTGAGCCACCAGTCAGGGGGTCATGGGCTGATCCCAGAGCTGGAAGGGACCCCAAGGATCATCCACACTGAATAATGGGGTGCTAGAACTGAATATTGGGGTGCTGGGAGCTGAGCCATCAGTCAGAGGGCCATGGGGTGTCCAGAGCTGGAAGGCACCCCCAAGGATCATGCACAATGAGGTCTCCACACTGAATAATGGGGTGCTGGCATTGAATAATGGGGTGCTGGCAGCTGAATAATGGGGTGGTGGCAGCTGAGCCACCAGTCAGGGGGTCATGGGCTGATCCCAGAGCTGGAAGGGACCCCAAGGATCATCCACACTGAATAATGGGGTGCTAGAACTGAATATTGGGGTGCTGGGAGCTGAGCCATCAGTCAGAGGGCCATGGGATGTCCAGAGCTGGAAGGGACCCCCAGGATCATGCACAATGAGGTCACCAGACTGAATAATAATAATAATAATAATAATAATAATAATAATAATAATGGCAGCTGAGCCACCAGTCAGGGAGTCATGGGCTGATCCCAGAGGTGGAAGGGACCCCAAGGATCATCCACAATGGGGTCACCACACTGAATAATGGGGTGCTGGCACTGAATAACGGGGTGCTGGCAGCTGAGACACCATTCAGGAGATCATGGGATGTCCAGAGCTGGAAGAGACCCCAAGAATCATCCACAGTGATCACCTCTGCTCTCCTCTCCAGAGAAAATCCCAGTCTTTCCACCCAGCAGAGCTGCTCCATCCCTCTGCTCATCCTGGAGCCTCCATGGGCTCTGTCCAGCAGGACTCCGTGTATGTCACCCTGTGTGTGTCACTCTGTGCTCAGGAATGTCCCTTTTTGACCCCCCAGGTGACAGAGCAGGGTCTGCCCTGCTCAGGACAGCCCTGCAGACCCCCTTGAGTGGATGGGCTGATCCCAGGAGCTTTTAAAGCCCAGATGCAGAAGAGCACTGAAACATTTTATTAGCCTTTAACAAGACAGAGTTATATCAAGTTTGTTCAGCATTAATTATACTTTCTGCAGTGTTCTACCTACACCATCAATTATTAATTAATCTCCCTCTGTATTTTTAGCCGTTACCTGTCCCTAATCACCTTGCTGCTATAACTTTCTGGTCTCATGCCAGCGTGTGTTGCCAGACCAGTTGAAGACATTAGCAGCAACGTAATTACCTCGTTAGAGCTCGTGCAGTTTTGCATACCCCACCCCGATGGCATTGGGGATGCACAGGGAAAGGCATTTTCCCTGGAAGTGTTTCTGCTTGTTCCCTCACGCTGAGGATGGAGGGGGACCCACCCTGCTGTCACAGTGCCACAGAGCCCCTGGCACCGTGAGGGGGCTCTGGGACCCAGCTCTGAGTGTGGCACTGCCAGTGGGGCTGGGGACAGGTTTAGGGGGGCAATGGGGAGGTGTCCAGTGCTGGAGGGCACTGGGGGATCTCCCCAGTGCTGTGGGATCTTCCCAGGGCTGATGGGGTCACTGTGGGATCTCCAAGTGCTGATGGGATCATTGTGGGATCTCTCCAGTAGTGATGGGGCCACTGTAGGATCTCCCATTTCTGTGGGATCTCCCCAGTGCTGTGGGACCATTATGGGATCTCCCAGCACTGATGGGGTCACTGTAGGATCTTCCTAGTTCTGTAGGATCTTCCAGTGCTGGGGATCATTGTTGGATCTCCCCATTGCTATGGGATCTCCCCAGTATTGATAAGGTCACGTTGGGATCTCCCAGTACTGATGGGGTCATTGTTGGATCTACCCAGTACTGATGGGGTCATTGTTGGATCTCGCAGTGCTGGGGGTCACTGTGGGATCTCCCCATTGCTGTGGGATCTCCCCATTGCTGGGACACCCGTGTGGGTCACTCAGGTACCCAGCCCTGCAGCTCCCCTGAGCTCTGGGCACAGCCTTTGGTCCCTTCTGGCCGTTGTGTTCCTGATCCCTCCCCTGCTCCATCAGTGCTCTGTTTCCATCAGGGCTCTCCTGCTGCCTGCCTTCTGCAGCTGTCACTCTGTCACATCCACGTCACACCACAATGTCAAACAGAGAGAGTGGAGGGGACAGCAGCTCCCTGCTCCTGTTTCAAGGGATTCCAGCTTATCCTGTTTCTGTGCCAAGTCCCCTTTGCCTCCTCCATCCCAATTAGCACATTCTGATGTTGCCTCAAGCCTTCCCTTAAAACCCTCAGGAAAATCAAACACCCAGCTCCTGCTTTGTGCCTCTCCCCACCCAGCCACGCTGCATTTGTGTGCTCAGGCATGTCCAGAGCTGCAGATTTCCAGGCTCTGCATAAAATCCCTGTCAGCCAACAAGGTTCCCAGCCAAGTTTTCCTCCTTTTTTTTACCTGTGTGCGTGCATGAACAAATGTCAGCACAGCTGGGCTGCAGTGGCCACTGGAGGAGAATTGCTGAACTCCTTCCCTTTGCAGCTGGGCACCGCTGGCAGGGTCAGATTGTGCCCTGTGCCATTACAGAGGCAGCTGTGCCACCTCACCCAGCTTTGGGAAGGGCAGGGCTGGGCTGTGAGAGCAAATTCTCCCTTTATTTCCTCATGTAAAGCACCAAGGGCTGTGCTTGGAGCTATTGTTGTGTCAGTCAGTGTGTAGGAAGGGAGTGGTTTTAGGGGAATAAATGCAAAAGGAGACTTTTTCTTGGAGAAGGGAAGTGAGGAGTGCTGAGGTAATTCAGAGCAGGATTATTTAAAATCAGAGATTTTAACGGTGGAGTGTTTATGTTCCTCAGAGCTGGGCAGATATTTGGGATGCTCTTCTTGGATTCTCATCCTTCATCCACCCAGGAAAGATATTTGTGTGAGGAAGTGGCAGATCAGTGAAAGTGGAGGACCTGACACGAGTCCTTGACCTGCAGGTCTGGAAGCCTCCACTCCAATGAATCACACATTGGATGGGTTTGGATGAGTGGTCAAAAAGCAGAAAGGAGGGAGAGCAAAGCCATTAACTGAACACAACCATGAGGACTTCAGTGTCCCTGCCCTTGGAAAGGGTTGGAACTGGAGGACCTTTAAATTCCCTTCTAAAAAGGGGAGCTTAAAAGGGAATTCTGTCATTCTAAAATCCACCCAGAGCAAATGCAAGGTGTCCAACTCCAGGGGGAAACCTGGGAACATCCAGCATGACAATTAACTGGAATTACTGTGAAATCCATCCCAGGACCATCCCAACAGCTCTGCCCCAAAGCTGACAGCAGGGTCACACTTTCAAGCTCACTTCACATTGTTAAAACTTTGCCCAAATCCGAAAATGATCCCAAGACCTGCCACTGCATTTCCCAGCCCATGGCATCAACAATCCCTACATTTCACCAGCATTCCTGGGTCAGGGCAGTCACTGCCACACTCTTCCTTCTTTGTTTTGGGAAATCTTTCCCAACTTTTTTTTTTTTTTTTGTGGTTTCCCCATCAAACTCAGCAGTTGTGCCCAGTGAAAGCAGCTGGCCACAGAAGGTACTTGCCCAAATGATACCAGGTGTGTGGATGCCTCTTCAGGAAATTTTCTCTGGTTGTTTTTCATTTGTTTGGTCAGGCTGGCAGTTCTGCCCCCCAGTCCTCCCTGCTGCAGGCAGGTGCTGCCAGGAGAGCTGGAAGAGAAAACAAAGTGAAAAATGCAAAATATGAGGAGCTGGCTCTCAGCTGACACAAAGCAGCCCAGGGTTTTGGACATCAGTGGGATCACAGCTTGCACTGGGCAAAGCCTGGCCTGCTCCTCCTGCAGGGGCTCTGATTGCTGATTTGACTTTGGGGTCTGAGTGCTGCTGCTGCTGCATTGGGTTCATCCCAGCAGCTGAGCCTGGGTTGGAAACAGAGCCTTGCTGCAGAGCCATGCTGCTCTGTTCCCCTCAGAATTTACCAATTTGCCTGTCGGGATCTCTGCTGCTCAGAGTGACCCCAAGAAAAGTTGGAAAGTCTCTTTTCCCAGCCCGGCGCTTGAAGAAGGAGTCAGAGCTCTTCATTTCTCGGTCTCAAGGTTGTTTATTTTATCTTATCTATAAAATTCTCTCTCCTGACATGCCGAGGTCCATCCAGCAGGACAGTTCCAGGCACTCTGCCTGCCCCTGGGGCAGTGTTATGTCTTTATACTAAAAACTACCTGTACAATATTTACAATAACTTCCCAATGCCTATCACCTATTTTAGACAGTGAGCTTCTACTCTAAACCAATCCAAAAGTGCCACCATCACAGCAGAAGATGGAGGCCAAGAAGAAGAAGAAGGAAGGCTGGACATGCCAGTTCCCTCCATCTTGCCTCCTGAACCCCCATACCAAAAACCCTAAAATCTAATTTTCCACCCTGTGATAACTTCTAATATTCTACCTAAACTGTTGTGGCTTGCTGATCTTCATACAAGGTTGGTAATTTGCTCCATGGGTCATAATCAAAACCACAGGGGCATTTTGGGCTCTGAGCCCCCTGGCAGGGGTCTTGGCTGCTCAGGACAGACAGAGGGACGACCTGGGTTCTGACATTTGCCAAATTTGTTTGCAGAGCCAGGGTGAGTGCAGACCTGCAGGGATTGCTTGGCAGTTTTACCCTGCCTACCTCTGTTTTTTGGAGCACCTGGCCAGCAGCAGCTCCTCGTGCAGAAATGCTGGAAGTGCCTGGATCTGGCTCCCAGCTCTGCTGTCCCATCTGCTGCTCCCCAGCATGGCAGTGCCAGCTCCATTTCCCACTGAAGGGAAAACATTTCCTCTGCTAAACACAGGAGTGCTCCCCCATCCAGCTCCATTCTGCATTCCTGAGTGCTGCACAGGGCTCCTGCTGCTGGGTTTTGTACAGGTTTTGTACAGGTTTTGTACAGCTGGAGGATTTCCATGTGCCACAGAGGAAATTCCAGCTCAGTGCCAGCTCCAAGGAGCCTGTGAGGACACAGGGATGCCCAGTGCTGGTTTGGATTCTTCCAAATTTACATCTCCATGTGCCACCTATCAAAATATTTCCCCCAAAATCCTTTTGGTTTTTGGTTGTTTTGGATTTTTTTTTCAAGTGTGAAATGCCTGAAGCTGGGGATTTTCCAGGGAAAGGGCATTCCCACCCATCATCAAAGTTTGTCATGTTTACTGTGGAACATTGACATCCCTAAATTCTCAGCAGCTGCTCTGTGTTTATTTTTTCTCTCCTGTCAGGAGTTAAATTTGGAGGGCACAAAGCACTCCTGTGAATGGAAATGGTGCAGAAGGCTGGAAGAATAAAGGAGAATAAGGACAAAATTATGTTTATTTTCTCCTGCTCAGAGCTTTAAATTGGCAAAGCCTGACCACTCCTTGCCCAGTTCCTCAATCCTGACAAGTGTTCCCTCAATTCAGAGACATTCCAAGGGAAACAAATGAAAAGCAACCAGAGAAAATTTCCTTTTCCTGAAGAGGCATCCACACAACCTGGTGTCATTTGGGCAAGTACCGTCTGTGCTCAGCTGCTTTCACTGGACAGAACTGCTGAGTTTGATGGGGAAACCAGAAAAAAGTTGGGAAAGATTCCCAAAACAAAGAAGGAAGAGTGTGGCAGTGACTGCCCTGACTCAGGAATGCTGGTGAAATGTAGGGAGTTGTTGAGTCCATGGGCTGGAAAATGCAGTGGCAGCCCTTGGGCTCATTTTTGGATTTGGCCAAAGTTGTTAAATGTGAAGTGAGCTTGAAAGTGTGATCCTGAGAGCCTCAAACCCAGGAGGTTGGGCCAACTTTGAGCTCCCTTCCAACCGAAACCACCCTGTGATTCAGTGAAAATGGGAAATTCCACAAAAGTGGGAAATTCCACCTGAGGCTCCAGGTATTAAGAGGAGAAGAGAACTGTAATTCCTGAGAACGGGAAGACTGGGAGGTGCAGATTTCCAAGCTCAGCTCTACAGAACCTTTTCATTTATTTGGCTAGGTTTTGTTCTGCTCTGACCCTGCCTGTTGGGAGCCTCAGAGATGATTCCCAGGAGATGGGAGCAGTGAGGGGATTGGATATATCGGCATGGGGCAGTCAGGAATCATTCCCTGCATTATAGGGAGAAGCTCTGATTTTAAATCTGAGTGCCAGCCCTGCTTGACCTGGCTCAGGCCTTTGCCAAAATAGATATGAACCAACACATCCTTCAATGAAAAACCAAATTCCAATAAATAATAACAAAGTGGGAATTCAGGTGGTTCACTTTCAGCACTGGAGTTTCCCAGCTTCTGAGTGCTCACACTTTGAACCTTTTTCTTTCTTACAATTTTATGTGATTTTTTTTTCCCTAAAGCTTAATATAACCTAGCACAGATCCATGGCTTAAAACAGTCAGCAGAACTTTTGACAGCAGTGGGGCCCATGGGATAAACCACTCCAGTGCCAGTAAACTCTGATTCTTTCCTCATTATATAACAATGCAAATGTAATAATTTCTTCTCTGCTCCAGTTGTTACTCAATCCCCGATTAATTCAGAAATGGGCCAGTAGTGAATATACAATTGCAACTGCCAGCAGAGTTTAATATGAAGTTTGGGGTTATTGTCACATTGCTATTAATAACACTCATGATTAGGCACTGACTTGTCCCTGAGCTGTTTAAATGTCACCGCCGGAATCAGAGGGGTGAAAGGAATTTAATCTCATTTTCCCCAACCCTCAGCCTCTGTATCACAGGAACTTGGAAATGTGTGGTTTTTCCTATTGTTCTTCAGTCTATTGTGGAAGTGCTGCTCAGTGACTAATTCCTGCATAAATCATTGCCATTG